>NC_134237.1:83233978-83537008 GCF_965152275.1 Natator depressus
GGTTTGGGATAAGAAGGGCAACTAAGCCTTCCTATTTAATGTCAATGGTACAACACACACAGTTGTCTAGATCCTCCACTGGTTTACATTGGTGTACCTCAATTGATGTTAGTGGAGCTATGCCAATTCACACCATTAGGTTCTGACCCTTCAGCTCAATTGCTGAACTTCACAGGAGTATGCTTATTTTTAAACACGCACCTACTATAATGCAGGAAATTTTTGGTGACCTAAAGCCATTTTTTAAAATAAGACAACCCACTTGAAACTCCCATCTATCTAACACTGTCACACTGGACATAAACGGTGTTATTTTTTGACTATTGAAATAAATTGTTTCTAGAGTGGAAGAAAATTGATAGTCACAGCATTGACTCAAGCCAAGTGAGAAAAAGAACATAAACTATTACCAACTATGCATGAACAACCTTGATGAGAATCTTGGTATTGCCATGACAATACCAAGCACTGAAAATGTATTCTTTAGGTACGTGCAGAAGCAAAAAGCATACTAACAAAACATTTGTAAAAATTGGTTTACATTTTATGGTGTAGTTTTTATCCAGGATACAGGAAAACTCTTGTTCTCATTAGTTTTTATTTTAGAAGAAGAAGGAGAAGAAGAAGAAGAAGAAGAAAGTAATTTTCATAAAGTTTCACATTCATACAAAGAGAACATCTCTCTAATATGTAAAGTCCATTGGCTGGTAGGTAAAGAGTAGGTAAACTAGCAGCTAAAATGTCTGTTTCATAGTGCAAAGGCAGTGATTTCCAATCCCAAAGATGTTGTGCTTTTATTAGAAATAATTCATATATTTTACTCTGTCAAAAACAACACAATATGTTCACTTATCTTGATCATCTCCAAATGCTCTGTATTTAATGAAACTATTTAAACAACTATTTTCTTTATTCAAGAAACAAAACTTAATATACAGCATTACATCTGTTTTTCATAAGATCTTAAATGCATGCTGATCTTGCTCTGTACTAGGGAACACGTTATAAGCCTCGTTGTCAATGGTGTATTATTAGCATTATTTTAACACTCAGTATATTTCTGTTGTATCATGCGAATATTATGAAAGCTTTCCACACATATCTGAACATCTAAAAAATCCTTGGGATGATGAGCAAAGAATGCTTTTCTATTGACCCACTCTGGCTTCACACCTTCATTCAAGCGTTATTTGAAAAATCCCATGTTTTATCTTGGCTGTATTAGATTATTGACTCTTTGGGAATCACATAGTTTGTATGTTCTGTAATGTGGGTTCATTTATAGTACTATATTAATCTGTATTAGTAATGGACCTGGTTCCCAGTCATTTCTCAAGCAAAATTCCCATGGAAGACAAGGGCTCAATAACTAGAGAGGGCAGAATCTTTAGGGACATATTTTACCTGGCCCTTGTGAGTAAGCACAGTGGGAGAGAGTGAGGGTATGAGAAGCACAGCAATTGGTCTCCCTACCTTCCTGGGGCCACAAATCACCCCAAGGGCCAAGTCTCAACTTCCTATCTGCATCAACCCTCCAAACCAGCGAGCTGCACAGAGGATGCAGAACATCCCATCCAAAGGGATGGTGAAATGTGTGCACTTCCCTCATATGCTAAGGAACTGGGGGAGGGATGATGCCTTTTTAGGCACAATCCCTCCCAAAGCTTCCCCACTGCAATGCACCCATGCACCATTGTAACAATGGCCTATCCTTAACTGCAGAATTTGGCCCTTGCTGTCTTACATTATAAAGGTAGGGAATTCAAATATCATTAAGCTTTTTCCTTTATGAATAAATGACCCCAATATTCCATCAATGAAGTCATATCTCTATTAATTCTTGTAACTTTTGTAAACGTAAAAAATACTTAATTCAAAACTTTTAACATATTTAGAGTCAAATTAGTGAAATAACTTATCACATCTTTACTGTATGGAACTATCTCTAGGAAGAGTTACATTGTAAAGATCTAGCCATGCAAATGGCCATGTTTCCTTGGCTTCCCCCTGAGAGTTCATAATCCACACATGGTAGTTTTGGATTAGGGAAAGGACACCAGGTTAGAATTAATTGTGTCTTGTCTGGTTAAAATGATGCCGGACCCCAAGCATATAAAGGGTGATTAAAGTGTGAGGTTCAAATCGCTATTTGCTGTCAGATAAAGTCACATTGCTGTAGCAATCCTGGGATAAAAAATTCTCTCTCTATAGCGAGGTAGGAGTCTTTGCTAAATCCTCTCTCAAGCGTAAAAAAAAACAAACAAAAAAAAAAGGCAAAGGAAGCAATCAATGAGTTCAAATACAATTCAAAACCCTATCATTTGACATGTACCCTCCATTCATATCATATCACAGCAAAGATTAGTACCAGATTCCACTATTTTTAAATTATTTTATGGGCATTTCTAGGGCATTTCAGTATTGGGAAAACCATCTTTTTTCATGCACTGGATTATCAAGATGCTAATGAAGGCCTGATGTTGTGAAGTTCTGAATGCCTCCAGAGAAGTGCTGAACCCCTCCAGTTGCCATAGCAGGGACTTCATTGAACGTCAATGGGGCTTAAGCTTCTAAGTCCCTGAGGCTCTTTTGAAAACATTACCCACAAAGCACAAGTCAGGAGGGCGATGCAAAGCTGGCATAAATTTATTTTTGCATTCCCCCAATTCTGAGTCACTTTGCACTGGGCCTCACGCCAGCATAAGTTATGCTAGTTGCCAGTGACCCCAATACAGCAGCTGGGGAAGCCAAGTCACACTGTCTATGCTGACATGAGAGGTGATGTAGAAGCCGCTACAATGGCTATATCCATAACAAGATCCTTTCTGAACTGGGATGATCTGAATCCAGCCAGATTTCCCTGTTTCTGTGGCACAGAGTAGCTGCACCATAGCCAAGAATCTGACCCAGGGATATTAAGAATACAAGATAATTCAGATCAATACTATTAAATGCACCACACTTCTTAGTCCCTATCATTTACCAAAGTTCAGGTTAGTTTTCTTACCCTTCTGTGAAAAATCAAGTTTTCAAATCTCAGTCTTGATAGAATCTAACTTCCAAGCTTCTTATTTTCACCATGACAATCAGGGGTATTGGCTGAGTTTAGCAGCAAGAAAACCTGAAGATAATTAATGATCATTAATGAGCTCTGTCCTCATTGGAACCTGCCTGTCAGGGACAATGGCTAGGACTTCAGGAGGCAAAGAGAATTCTCTTCTCTGATATTTTCATTACAGCAGATAATTCAGGATCACTTTTCATTAGTTGAACTGGAAGGTGTCACTTGAGCTTTTAGAAGTACTATCCTCATTATGTTGGATTCTACTGGAGAGGTGTTTTGCATCAGTGAATCCCCATTAAAGGTCAACTGACAACACTGAAAAGTTGGCGAAAGAGAAATCATTAAATGTAACATTATTGATCAGTGTGTAATTGTCCCATTAAAATTCATGAAGTTGCCAATGATTGCTCTTCGCCAATAAAAAAAACTTACTGAGGGAGTGTGTATTTGATGTTATATCATACATCTGGGACTTTTACAAGCAGTTGCTTTTTTAAACAGAAGTTAACTTTTATCCAGGGACAAGGCAAGCATGCTTATCCAGCTTATCTGCTTATCCAGCATTTCCACCTTCTAAAATAATTTGCAGTGAAGCTGTAAGAATCGAAGCATGTGCTATTTCTCACAAAACTTAGCTTTGGGTTCTTGCCTCCTATAAGCAATGACAGAGGACAGCTAGTTAAATTGGGATTCATAGGACTTTCATCTATCAATATTTTTATGGGCCATCATCTTCCCCATGAAATCCTGCCCTTCTTTCCCATTCATATGCCACATTTACTCCACGATGCTTCATCCCATTGCCGGGGTGACAGGCAGCCTCCCCATTCTGTTGCTCTTAAACAAACTGCTGAGTGGGGCTGCAAAGTGATTCATCACAATTCTCCTCCCCCAGGAAGATCTCAGCTTGCCCTGCTCTGATATGTGAGGCCCTAATAACAGCCAAGAACCTGGGTGTCTCTCTCTCTTACTTTTTTTTTCCATTTACTCTTGAAAGAAAATTAATCATCTGCAACTTATTAGTTTTTCAAATATTTCTAATGTTCCTGGACTTCCCAAGTATTTTACTTCATTTCACGCAAATGGATACAATTAACATGCTATTTACATTGTGAGTGAGGAAGACTGTAAAATCTCTATGCTGTTTCTATTCCATAGCACCGGAATCAATGTAGCTGACACCATTAAAAAATTTCTAAACAGCCTGTGTTTCTCCTTGGGCCTGTCAGTGCCAACTATAGGGTTTGAGGGCAGCTCGTGTCATCATTGACCTCATTTTGTAGGACACAAAGGCTAGAGTAAGTTATCGAGCAATCTCAAGCTAATGCCTATTTTTCTTCCTAATAACTTGAAATTTAGTCCATTGTCTAACTAGCCCATTTTGTTCTTTTTCCACTGTGCTGCTTAAAAGCCTGGCAAGGGTAAGCAATGGGGAGGAGCAAGAGACTTCAAACAGCAGCAGCTGTCTATGGAGATCAGCTGCTAAAGGTGAAAGAAACATGCCCTGCATACACCAAAAGATATCTGCTAGCTGTGGGAGGGAGAAGATTCTGTATCCCCACCAAGGAATCTTCCAGGTCAACTTGGAGAAAAGCAAAGGGAGCTACGATGATTTAGGCCAGCCAAGAATCTGATACTCTTAATGCCCCCCACCCCCCCCCCTCCACTTCAAAGAAATCCAAAACTGGCAAGGCATTGAGGGAACAGGGAAGCTATTCTGGGAAGATCAGCAGGCTGTTGTTTTGTCCGACCAACTCACTGAGCAGTGTTCCATCCACAGGAAGAGCTGCCTTTCTCCCTTTGAGAGAGGAGATGAAACAAGACTGACTGAATTGCACTAGCTTCTCTCTTTTCCCCACTAAAGCATGATGGGATGGAATCCACTATTCTGAGAGGGGCTTCCTGGTGTCATTTTAATCATAACTGTTATTTTTTTTGTTCTTTGCAAAGCTCAGCTAATGTGCTCAGGCGGTCTAGTTTCATCCCATCCTGTAGCTGGCAGATTTTGATAGGGTTTCCTCCCCTCCCCTTCCCTCCATAACAGTTCTTATACTGCTGAGCCTGACTTCAGGCAAGCACTACCTACCTCTGCTAAGGAGAGCTGTGGGTATGAGGCATCTCTCAGAATCAGGTCCAAAGTGAAGATCAATAGGGAGAACTGTCCAACTTGCTCTAAAGAAAAGCATCTTTAAGGAACTATCTGAAGCAATCTCAGAACGGTTAGCAATTACCTTTGAGAACTCATGGAGGATGGGTGAAGTCCCAGAGGACCAGAGAAGGGCAAATATAATATAAATCTTTAAAATGGGAAACAAAGAGGACCCGTGAATTATAGACTAATCAGCCAAAATTAAATAACTGGAAAGATACTAGAACAAATTATTAAACAATCATTTTGTAAGCACCTAGAGCAGGGGTAGTCAATAGGTGGACCACAATCCAGTCCACTGCCAGAGGCTTTTGACCAGCCTGCAAAACTCTGGGAGGCTGTGGGCAATTAGTGCAGGGGGGTCTAATGCAGGGAGAGGAGTGACTGGTTGGTGCTGGCGGGCTTGGGGGAGCTGGTGCCCAGGGCTGACTCATAACAAGAGGGGGGAAGGTGTCCCCCCTGCCCTCCCTAAAGGAAGCCCCACCAGGTGCATTAGGTGCACCGGGGCTGGGGCTGCAGGCCCGCTGGAGGCTGATAACCATTATCAAATATGTTAAGGACTGTTATAAAGAGGATGAGAATCAAGTGTTCTCCACGTCCATGGCAGGCAGGACAAGAAGTAGTGTGCTTAATCTTCAGCAAGGGAGATTTAAGTTCAATATTAGGAAAATTTTCAAAATACGAGGATAGTTAAGCTCTGGAATAGGCTTCCCAGGGACATTATGGAATCCCTGTCATTGGACAAACATGTCAGGGATACTCTAATTTTACTTCGTCCTGCCTCAGAGCAGGAGACTGGACTTGATGACCTTTCAGTATTGCCTCCTGCACAACATTTCTATGATTCTATCCTTATATCCTGCTTTAAATAACTTTTATTTATAAACGTCTTGACAGCTTTCTATATTAGAAAGATGCAGCTATACTGTAGGGAAATCCCGCACATCATATTCAGTTTTACAAGGACAAAACTACAAGTAGAAAGTGAATTCAGGATTTCTGACTGGTATTTTTTTGTTTAAATCATACAGTATATCATACCCTGGGATGTTAAGGAATATATCTATTTTTGACCGCTATTATCCCAGTTCGGTAGGTTGACAGACACCTCTAATCCAGTCAGACACATAATGTAAACACTAATAGAATATAGGAGGACAAGCTTTGTGCTTCATGAATAGCTTTTGTATCTGTATTAGTTTACTGCCAAATTGTAAATTCAGACTGATTCATAGTATCAGTCTTCAGTGCACGAGCAGCATCAATCACTCAAGCTTTATTGCATCAGCTTTTGTTGTAGCACAGTTATATATCATATTAAAATACACAACAAGAATGCACAATGGAAGTACACAAATCCATAGTATAATACACAATAAAATATATCATAAAAAGACATCACTCTACTGTATGGATAGGGCTAACATTGCAAATGCTAGGTAGCAGCACTGTTGAGCATATTTCACCATTATATTACTAGCATTCTCCATAGTCTTAAATTGCACTATTACCACTCAGGACTTTATATCTATTTAACCTTTCAAGTTCTACTAATAACAGACTAATAACAGACATTCTTCACTTCCACCAAGTAACCAGCTAAACATTTCTTTCCTTACTCATATTTCCATATTTACCAGGAAAGTATTCAACCAGTTTCTCCTATAGATGATCTACCACACTGTCTCTTTTCACGAAGGTGTTCCTTCAAATGGCATGCTTTGCTTATATCATAGATGAATGAAAACAAGGTTGAAGAAGACCTGTTTCTTCATTTGTACAGTTGCTGGCTGTTCTGTTTTTGTTTTGTACTTTAGTTTCTCCCTTTGATCCTTCATCCTCAGCTCTGAAAGCTGTGGGATATACTTGTCCTAATTTCCGACAGTCCTCTTTTGAAGAGGAACACACTGGGGCCACTCCAGACATTTTGTACCTCTCTGGTGGTGTAAAGCAGCTAGATACCTGAGACGTTCTAGAGCCCTGTGTGGGACTATTTTTGAATCCCACTCCCACTATTACGGCAGTGGGTGCTGCCCAGGATCCCCGTCCCACACAGGGCTCTACTACTTTCCCACCACCACCACCTGTGTAGGAGAATCCCTGGGTGGCACAGTGCCAACATAGCAGCTCCTGCTCTATTTCTGCCCTTCCTCACCCCTGCCCAGGCGACATTACATGGGGAAGGAGGGCATAGCTGGGGCATCCTTCCATCCCCAGATGTCAGAACACCTCTCCTAGCACTACAGGCAGTCAAATTTAAAAGCTACTCTGTTTTACACCAGAGAATGAGTAGGTGCCAGATGGCCTTGGGAGCTGGGGAGCATAAAGCTGGAGTAATGTAATCTTTGTCTTACCTTTCTGGTCCTGCGCCAAGCACATCTCAGCTGGACCAGAAAGCCTATGCCATAGATTCAGGGGTGTAAGTCTTTTCAAATAATTCCAGCAGCAGTAGTGAGGAGTGCTTACTTATCTATAGCATACCTACAAACAAGGCACCTGATTCAGATTTCACTTACTTCACTTCACACTGGTGTAATTCTTGTGGTGAGTCAGAGTTACTGATAATTTTCACTAGTATGAGATCAAAATTGGGCCCAAAGTCTCTGGAGCTGTGTTTTCCCTGGATTGATTTGTTACAGGATGTTTATCATTTTTGTTTGTTTAAACAAAAAGTAATAAACATCATACTTGAAGTTTTTTCCCCCATGAAAAATTCTGTTTCTTTGTTATAAGCTCACCTCTCTTTTACTGTCCATGTGAATTGCATTCTGACTGTATGCCTTTATTTGCGTGTGTGTTACACCGAAAAATTTGTTGGTCTAGCTGCTGGTCCTGATAATGTCTGAACACTAGACCCATTGGACCAGTTGCTGTACCTCAAGAAGCAGCCTTGGCAGAAAACTGCGCTATCAAATACTGTTTCTTATTAATTTTTTTTTTACTTACAGTAGATAGAAAAAAATCTCTATCTAATTAATGTAATGAACAGCTTGCCATAATGTATTGCCTCTGAAGAATAATAAAACATTGATTGTTATGTTCTGTAGGAGTTAAAAGGCTACTATCAAGGTATTTTTCATCCTTTTTAGTCCATTTTTCCTCTCTGTTTTATAATACTTAGAGATGAGAGCCAAAGTGTTCAGTTCTGGATCTAAATCTTCTCAAAATGTCACAATGTGTTTTTTAGCTCAGCACACTTTTAAGATAGAAGCATCCAGAACATTTGCACCCTAGCCCGGATCTACAGTTCAGAAGCTCATAGCTGTTTTGACCAAGAGCTTGGGGTTGTCCTACTATAGAGAAAAGAAAAGAGGCAGCTGCAAAAATTTGGATTTGCAGCCAAATCTGGATTCAGACTTATCTGTAATAATCATCCTCTTGACACTTATTATTGCTGTGGTTTTGTAGGATTGCTCATGAACACTAGGGCTGCTGAAGTCTTTCCCAAGGAGGAGTGGAGAATTAGAAAAAGCACTGGAGCATTTGTTTTATGTAAGTAATATAATGATTAGATAGATTTTGTGAGGGAGTATAAAATAAATTAGACTTTACAGTATTTAAAGAATCATAGAATAATAGACTTATTATTTTAGACAGGTTTACTCTGAAACGGAGAAAGGCAGAATTGTAGGTAAAGCACTAGACTGGGATTCAAGAGCCATGAGTTCAATTCCTGGCTTGCTGCAGATTTCCTGAGTGATTTGGGACAAGTCGAATGCTCACGTGTGCACTTCAGTGGAGCTGCGTGGAGTTACTCCAGTCAAAAATCTGTTTTTTTAATTCCGCTATGCTTAAATTCCTCATCTGGAAAATGGGAGTAATAATACTCTCTTGTCTCTTCCTCCTACCCTTTGTCTTCTATGTTTGGATCGCAAGCCCTTTGGGGCGGGGACTGTCTCTTACTATATGTTATATAGTGCCTAGCTCCATGGAGCCCTCATCTCACATGAGGCCTCGAGTCCCTACTGTAAATACAAATAATAATAATAATAAATAACAATTCTGTGAATAATACTAACCCTCTTATTTGCTTATCCCTTTCCTACATTTACACATACACACACATACAATCCATAGAGGTGTCTAGTCCATGACTGGATAGAAAAACAGATTGAGGAGAAAACTGCCCTTTCTCCAACCTGTTAATATACCACTTTGTTCAGGTATGCACTGTAGTTTTCATTGCAGAACTTCTACGGAATTTGAACAAAATTGTCCCTTAAAATTATCATGCTTCAATCGGTTAACATAATGCGGCAGGAGCGAGGGACTCTGCTCTCTGCAGATATCGGACCTATTACCCAACAGAAGCTTCTGTGGTTAAAGCAAACCACAAGTAAAAGCCTAAGCTGAACATTTTGCAGAGGTTGCTTCAAATTAAGCCTGAGGCAGCCCTCTGAACTCAGTGAGCTGCTACTGGATCATACTACACATTATAGTCTTTCCATGGCATAGGACTATTGGATCTTGTTATGTGCTCACAAGAGACCTGCTCCTAGTCTTATGCACAGCAGTGTGAGTCAGGGGTAGCACCATTTAAATCAGCAGCATTACATCTATGCAAGGCTGCTGGACAGTAAATAAGATCACAATCATGCCCAAGTGTTCAATAGGAACTAGTCTGTTCATTATTTTCAGAGATGATTGATGAGATATTCTGTTTTGAAATCCCATTCTTATTGTCTGTGGCATAGCAAGTGATCCCAGCCTGAAATCTGAATTCAGCTTTTATCAGCGCTGTAGAATAGTCTCCGTTTTAGGGAGCATTTAGGGACCAGAGATTTGCTTATGGTATGCAACTTCACCAGAATGTTTAATTATTTAGCATATATTCATGGGATTATTGGGGTGCCACTGTTATGGAAGGATGCTCCCCATCTGCAGAATCACACAGTGCTTAATCCTTTGTGTGCTGCAACCACAGAACATGTCTAGGACCTAACTTTTCCTGGAGGAGGGCCCTTTGGTTTCAGTAGCTTGTCAAAACACAGGGCATATGGTCATAGCACTACACTTCGCTGGATATACCCCAGATGTCCAAAGGCAGTATAGTAGTTAAAAAGTTTGTCACTACCCATGCATGTAATTGGAACTAAAGAGTGACCTGGGAGCATTTTTTTTTAGTATTTTAATTGAGTTTTTTATTTGTATGTCAGTTCAAATGAAAGCTGCACTACATGAAACTTCAGATCAAAGCCCCTTAGTTCTGGATATGATAAATTAAGGTGGGCTTTATTATCTCAGAAAGGCCACCTAATAAAACAAGGGCCCAAGTAAGCTTGATGGGCCTTAATTTTCTAGCTCAGGCCTTATGACCTGACACAGTGACCTTATTGCTTGTAGAAAATTGCTTGCAGTCAGAAAATAGTTTCTAAAAGTTGACAGTAGTTAGTGAGGTTTTAGATGTACTTTTCCTTACTTTGACAGCTTAGAATTGTGATGTGAGGAGACTGCCAAGATTCCGTAGTGCAATTAAGTGACAAGCAAACTTTAAAGGGATTTAGAGTCAGGCTGTAAGTTGAAAACCAGGTTCATGTCTGGATTTAGATTTGATTTCAATGGTATGCCTTCCTGTTTGTCTGCCCTTGAGCTTTGGCCACTCCAGCAACAGACACTGAAATTAGATTATAAAAGTTAAATTCTATAACAAGTTCACAATGAAAATTTTTACAGGACTCTGGAGATTTTCTTCGTTATCTTTGAAGTAAAGTAACTTTCCATATTTGTGACTTTTTTCCCTATTCTAATAATTGGATTGTCACTCCATTTTGCTATCTTTACTTTTGTATATACAGGTTTGCACTTCTTACGTTTGCAACTCTTCATTTTTGTGGGTTGGTTTGTTTGTTTGTTTTTTGTCTTTGTTTTTTGAGCCATGTCCCTATTCGATTTTCCATTTCTCTCTATTTTCCATTTCCATTCCAGTCTAAGTTACTCATTTAACAGCTCTCCTTTTTCCTACTCCTTCAATTCTTTCTTTCTATCTCCATTCCAAACCCTGGCAGACACTAACTTTTTTTCCAGTTGCTCCTCCGATGTCTCCTTTTTCAGTTTTGACCTGTTCAGCCTTTTCTTTTACTACCTAGCTGATCAACACATGGAATTCAAAGAAGGAAAGAAAAGTACAACTATCTAGGATGGAGCGTTTTCCTGTGCTTGAAAGGCTTATTTCAGAAAGGTAATGGTTTGCCTTCAGTAGTATGTTTGTCTGATCTCCTCTTAGCATCTGTCTATCACATTTCTCCTCTTTCATTTTGTCTAATTAGTAATCATTTTAATAGGCGTACACACCAGTGTACAATTGTTGAACTATGGCAGAAAACAACAGGTTCTCACCCAGGAGAGTTTACAATCTACTGAATGCTTTGTATGAAAATGTTGTACATTGAGATCAAATAGGTAAACAGCAATGATGAAATCCTGATTCCACTGACGGCAACAGCAAAACTCCTTTTGACTATAACGGAGCCAAGATTTCACCCTTGGAGCCTGGGGGTGACACTCAGGGGCTGTTTCTACCTCCTTATGCTGCCAGAGCAACAGCAGCAACAAAAACAATCTAATAGAAAATTAAGCCCTAACAATTTGAAAATTCAACCCATTCACTTACTGCAGAAAACAGACAGACGTGATATAGCATATGGAAATGTTCCAGGCATCCAGATTCTGCCTGCTTCCTTATGATAGAGTAACTGAGGGTTCCTTTCCTTCTGTTCACTGACAAAACAGTCTGCTATGATTTGATATATTAGTCTTAGTCTCTTCCAACACCCCCTGACTAAAATGTTTTTGCTCTGAGTCAGACATGTCATTTCTCTTTTAAATACAAAGATAAATGAATAGTATGTAAATAATTATGGCAAACAGTGTTTACTTATTGAAATAGGAAAGTCATCCTCCCTTGATAAAAGGATTATATTTAGCAGACAGATTATCAAAGACTGGAAAAGTAACACCTCTCTGAAGTAAAGGGTTTGTATGCATCACACTGCACTGCAAGTTTGCATATTTAAGACAAAGAAATTCATCAAATATTCTGAGAGTCACTAAAAGCAAAATAATGTGAAGTGCACATGGGATCCCACAGAGAGGCTTGTATAATGCTTACTGAACCTCAGATTATAGTACTGTGAATCTGCTCCCCCCCCCCCCCGCATGAAAAAATCACCTTTCACTTACGGCACTTAATGCTACTCTGCCCCTTCTGCTTTTAACCTGCTTTAAGAATTAGGGCTTGTCAAAATTACAACTGTAATTGAGTCAGGGGACTCAATTCCCATCTGGTTGCTCCCAATGCCATGACAGCATGGTTTCAAAGTTAGCTCCCATCTACTCTATAATAGCTCCACTGCAGCTCATAAACCATGTTGTAATTGCATCATAGGCCAGAGAGCTTGGAACCGAGTCCCTTAACCCAGTTATAGTTGTAATGTAGACAGTGTCTTACTCAGTTAGAGCTCAAGCTAAAATAGCTGACTCCAGCTACAGCAAATTGAGATCCTGTATCTCCTGCCGATGATCTTTTGTATTTAATATCATTACAAAAATTTGTTTGCTTTCTCTGTCCTCTCTATTTCCCAAACATAAATATACAGTATTCTAACCCAAGGGAGGAGAAATGTCCTCTTTATTAATTAGGCTTCCTGACTCTGAACTAGAGAGATTCTGGGCTAGCCATACTCCAGTCCATAGCAGAAGGACCCCAGTGGTAGAAAGACTACTTGGGAGACTCAGTGGCACAAGCAATCTGCCAACATCCCCTCCACCAAACCTGCCAGCAGCGGCTGAGGAGGGGAAGTGATGCAGCCTTTTAGCAGCATCCACTGAAAAGATTTCTCTGGAGCTCATAATAAAGACCCTTTACATATGTAGATAGGCTGAGTATTTGTTAATGTTGCTGAGGTGGTAATTAAGATTTTGTATTATAAAATGAGGGAGATTGTGGTATTTCCCCTTATCTGCTGAAGGCTAAAGAAAGTTCCTTGTGAAGATGCAGAATCTGTCACTGTCAATAGAAACATGCTGTGTGGGCAATAGGGTAAGAGGTGTCTCATGACTTTGCATTTCTTGCCAGGAGTTTGTACTGAGGGAATGTCACACCCTTGCAGATAACCTGTGTGTGCAGGTGGGGGGACTTATGGTTACACAGGATGGAATTTCTGCTTTTCTAGGGCTCCCTGGTTTTTTTTTTAAACCGATTTATATACTTCAGCCAGAGAGAATTTGCTCAACAAAAGGTTTTATAGTTAAAAGTCATCATAATCTGTCATTTACAGCACACCAGACAACAAAACCAAGACGGTTGCACATTTTTGACATTTGTCACAAGTTTCAATTCCTTGTGTCCCGCGCCAATGGGTTTCAAGATGGAGAGGTGTGCAACAGCGAAATGAGGGCACCATCCCTGTGGGGAGGCTCTGGTTCAGATCCATTAAAACAGTGGGAAATGGCAGTCATCCTTACTAGGGACAGCCTCACAGCAAGGCTTTAGCAAATAGCAGCCATCTTCCCTGACGACAGTCTGTCATTTAAATTCTACTAGATACGTACTCCTTTCATGTCCATATCCACAGACCAATTCAAAAGGCCATAATCTGAAAGGAAGTGGCATTAGTCATGAAGAACAGAAATCTGCTGAAATTTTCTGTTTAAGCACTTTCCATTCCCACCATCAACATCTCAAAAGGGTATGATTTGACCCTTGTCACTTGTCCATTTATCAAGGTTTCACAGAATTGACTTTTGGGCTTGGGTCATGTGGAATTTTTATAATATAGCACAGAGGAAGACAGCAAGACTTGAATCGAAAATGTTTTCAAAAGGGAATTTAAATATGCTGCACAGGATAGAAGGAAAGATTTTATAGATGTTCTTCATGCTGGGATTTCCGATCCAGGATGTTCCTGTCATAGGTGCTGGAACTAGGGGTGCTGAGGGAACTGTTGCACCCCCTGACTTCAAGTGGTTTCCATCATACACAGGGCTTACAGTTTGGTTCAGTGGCTCTCAGCAACCCCACTATACAGATTGTTCCAGTACCCTTGGTTCCTGCTAGCAGAGTCATTCTAGACTTTAATTTCCTGTCACTGATTATGGGCCAAATTCTACACTCCTTTCTTGCACTGAGCAATGTTTACTCACATGAGTAAATTCCCACTGTAGTGAGTAAGAAATGCACCAAATTTCTGTCCTTACTTACTAACTACTGTAATTTACTAGTTGTATTAATGTCTGACTAAATTTAAAAGCAAGAGTCTGTTTTCATGGTTAGAGATGAAAGTGTAACTATCCATGAATAGGACATACTACAGCTAGGAGAGCTTGGGAAAATCCACTTTGAAAGCAAACTCTTGATGCAAATGAAAACTTGCCAAGTGTGTGAGCCCTCTGGGTAAGCTTAATTGAAGATTATATCAAGCCCTACTGTGGAAAAAAACCCATAGGAAGAGCGATTTTGTGTGGGAAAATTTTTTATCAGAAACTTGTGGAGTTTCTCCACACATCATATGGTCAGAGAATAGGGTTTACCTCCCTGCATAGTGAGACAGGGTGAGGCCCTTCAACCCTGGAAATGTGCTGAAATCTGCAAGGAAGTTAGTTATACAGTTCTTGGGCCACTACAGAGGCCTGGCCTATTTGCATAGAATGTCAGCCACTCTATATTACTCTCTAGATCCTACCACCTCCTTGTGGTAGCATATGCCTGCTCTCTAACCCCACTTCCAAGATGACTGGAGTTCAGAACAAGTCCTCATAGGAAATAATGACAGTCAATACTAAATCCCATGTAGGATGGTTCTCCTTGGGCCATGATCCCCTCACCCTTGCAACAGACGGGGGATGATATCTTGGCCTCACTGAAGTCAAAGGGAGTTTTGCCATTGACTTGACCTGAATCCGGATTTCACCTGAGACTCTCCCACGTGCTATTTGCACAAATGGGATTCCATGGACTTAGAGGGGGGAATATGCTGTGTAAGCTCATATCCTCCTCCTGACAGATTTTGCTCCATTACTGTAGACTACTTTCACATCCTTCACACCTGAAATAGGCAGTAGTGAGTTCTGCCATTGGGATATCTAGAGCATCACTGCACTTTGAAAAATATGAGGAAATAAAGTCAGAAGAAAGCAAATGTACGTTCATCCCAATTCCATGCACCAGAACTCATTCACAAAGGTCTCAGCCACCTGTAATCCATTCAACTGTAATTTTAACCAATTTTCTCCAAATCTGGTAGCTGGATGTTCACAATTAATTGGGCCAGAAATTAAATTTTGCCCACAATTGACTGAGCGTACAAAATTGGGAGCACAACATTAATAAGTCAGCTTGAGGCCCATTTTAAAATGGGGACCCATCCCATTTACTGCTCTGTTGGCTGCCTTTCAGAGCACCTGGAAACAGACTGGCAGCTCAGCAGTACAGTAGAATAATTTTCATCATAAACAGCACAAGTAAAGAGCAATGAATAGGTAATGTTAGAGAGGCTTACGCGTTCAGTGTCACATTTTGGTAAACAACAAACTGCAGCTCTGATAGACCTATTGGATGTCTACTGTAAATTATCAATGTTTCTCCATAAGAAGAAGAGTCAAGAGATTCAAAAGCTTGAATGGCTTCAGACAAGGCCATAAATATCGGTCTGTTTATTCCACGCTTAACCTGTTTTTTAAAACAATCTTTCTCTTGCCCACTTCAACCTTCCTCACACCCAATACTTCTCCCTCCTCCTTCTCAACACACCCAGTTACAGTACTTCATCTTTCCCTTGACTACTTTTATTTTCCCTCCAGCTCTTCATCTTGATAGGCTTGATACTCATCTCTTATTTCTCTTCTGCCAGGCTAGTACAATCAGGTTTGAACTCATCATTCTGGCTGGGATACGATGATTCCTATTTTTCCCCCCATTCCCCACCCCACCATGGCAGTGCTTCTTTTTCATTTTCAGCCACCCACTAACTTGATCTATGATCTGTTTTGCTCTTACGCCTTCAAAACTTCTTTTGATGATATCCAACAGATCCATGGTGTTGGTTTCATTAAGTTTAACAGCTTTTGCTGGGCCAGCTAATTATTTCAAATGTCATCAACCCTGGGGTTTTGCCTCAAAATGAACAGGTATTCATGATTTAAAGAGAGCAGCCATACCAGATGAGTGCACCAGATCTACAGAACCCAGGCCTTAAAAAGGATTTGCAAGATGATAAATGTAAAGGTAAGTAACAGTAAAAGGCACTTTCAGGAAGCCAAAAAACTGATTGAAAGAAGTTCTTGTCCAAAGAGATTTGAGCCTTCAAAAAGGTCTGTCTTCTTTTCAGTGCTTTGGTTTTATTGTTTTTCTAAATTGGTTCCTAAAGTGGTAGGTAGTGTTGCCATGCACCGTTACACATTTATTTCATGTTGCCCCAGAAAGAGCTGCGTTTAGTGGGCCCTGAAGTAACTCCTAAATTTATGCTGCAGTTTGCAAAGCATTTTTATATCCTTCCAGATGACAAGTGCTATATAAATGTAAGTTATTATCATCCCCAGCCCAACTTCTCAAGTATTCTGAAGAATCACGTATTTATGGTTCAAGCAATAAAACTGTCTCTGGCTTTTGAGTCTGATATAGGTGGGGGCCCATTCTAGCTAGGTATGGCTTTTTGGTCATCTCAGCCCAATATGTGAAACCTTTTTCTCCCAAACTGCAGAAAAGTTAGAATAAAAGTATGAACTGAAAAATATTTACTAGCAGAAACATGAGATGCAGCTTTGAATGAAGAAATTCTACAGAAGTGGTTATACTTGAGGAAAAGCTGTTTGAAAAAAATTCTTACTGTTGTCAAGCAGCATATCACATATTCATGATTTTGGAGGTAGTAAGGGGTGGGATTTAGATGTTTCTTGATTTTTTTTTAACCTTGAAAGTGGAAAACATATCAAAATTGAAAGATTTGGGGCAGCGGGTGCTAAAATTTCTCTAAAAAATTGTGAGATTTCTGCCAGGGCCAATTTCACAATTTCTTCCAGTGGAGTAGAATTTTGCTACGGTCATTGAGACAAGCTCTGTTCACTGGTATTAGAGCAGAACTGTGCCCTGGAGTTTATTCATAAAAACTTATCAGAATAGTATTCACACATTCACAAAATAAATATTGTTCGCTCCACCCAGACATCTTGGAAAAGATAGATGATCCAGAGTAAATAAATTAAGAACTCCTCCTTCTCTTGAGCCATCACCTAAAACTTGCATTGAACTGGTCTTTTTTTAGGTCTGGAAGCATTTGGAATATCTATAGCTATATAGATATTAGTGGGCAAGGTTCTAGCCAAGACCAGAAGCAAAAATGCAGAAATGCCAGAAGAGGGACTGTGTTCATTATATTTCCAGTCAAGCTGGAAGCAGAATTATTAGAGATTTCACTGGAAAGCCTTTTCGCATCACAATACCTTCCCTTTTCTGCAGACCCAAGAGGTTCAGAATCTTAATGTAAAGTTTGATTAAAGCATCTGAATTTTTGGGCGCTTAACTGAGCTGAATCACCCAGTGTTTTGAGGTTCACCCATTATTGTCTATTAATAAGCCCTTTAGAACAGTGGTTGTCCTGTTTTACGTAATTATATTTTAAAACATTGTCAGCAGATGCAGTCCTTGTCATCAGCCACATGCTTTTCACTACCCTGCAACATCTGCATTGGTGAAACTAGGCCACAAAAATGTCCTCTGTGTTCCAAACCTTCACCACTGCTATATGCATGCTGTGCAGCAGCATCTCATAGGCTGTGAAATAATTAAACTGCTGTTCAAATGCATAAACTTTAGTGGCACAACAGAAAAATAGCAACAAAACTGGAAAACAGACAACTGTCTGTTCATATAAGCTATTTAAAACCTATTTCTTTTTTGTAAATAGAAGTATTTTATCTTATTGTGTTTATCTACACTGATTAAAAAAAGTGGAAAATATAGTCAGATAGCTTTGGAAATGTAAGTACTGTGGGACTACATAGATTCTCTCTCCTTAAAAATATGAATATGTCCTCCTAAAGAACTTACCTTGGAAGGGAGGCCTTGGATAGAATTTTCCTCTTTTCTGGGCTTCCGCTATAGAAAACACTTCTCCCTTTGTAGAACTGTTCACACTTGATGGGGATCGTCTCTTTTATATCCCTTTGATGAAAGCATGAAATCTTCAAGTCTCCTGTTCCATCTCATAACAGTTCTTGATGAATTAGCATTTTTTTTGTTAAAATACAGTAGTGTGATTTTTGTCCCACTTGAGTTGTAGCTACCTAGGAATATAAGAACTGCCATACTAGATTAGATCAACTGCTTATCAAGTCCAGTATTCGCTCTGTCTGACAATAGCCAGTGCTTTGGAGAAAGGTGCAAGACATCTCATGGTGAACTACTATCACCTACCCATATGAGAAGTTTCTTCCTAACTATGTCAGTTAGTGATAGGCCCTATAGCATGAGGGTTTATATTTCTTAGCCACATAAGTGTCCAGTACTTGTTGGAATCATACTAAGCTCTTGATAAGATATGTCAATGTGATGTCATGATAATAAGTTCTGAAAGTAAATTAGGTACTGTTTGGGAAAGTATTTCGTCTTTTTTCAGCTTTAAAATTTGTGGCCTTTCCCATTTTTTAAACATCCCCTCATTCTTGTTTCATGGAAAGGAGTACATAAGAGTATCCTATTTCTTTTGTCTAAGGACAAGTATCTATGTGGTTCTAGTTAATTAAACTTTCTTTTACATTAAATTTATAAAGCGCCAATTTTGTGCTGATTTGGGGTGCTTCTCTAGCTGCCGGTTTCACGGTGTCTCAGACAGATTCTTTTTATGATGCAGCTAAAACTGATTCCCTATATAAACGTAAGATGTTTTCACTGCATCTTTTAAAAGTGGTGTCTGATTTGACAAGGAGCATAACCTAGCTAAAAAGGAAGTCTATATTAGTTACTTCAGTATCCATAGTAGACTCTGAGCACAAGTTTGCAAGCCCCCCAAATCACTGTGTTAGTTACTTCACAGTCACAAAATAAATATCCTCTGCCAAGAAACATTTTTATTAACCTACCTGCTATATTGAAAAGCAAAGCGAAAAAAGTAGAAACAAGGTACGTGACCTAGATCAATATTTGGATTAATGTCTCCCATTCCAGCTAGCCATTAGACAAGGCCATCAGCAGTAGGCAAAAAAAGAATCAAGTTTTGGCAATATCAAATAAGATTTTTCTTACTTTTTATCCAACTGAAATTTACAGAGGAAGAATATCTGCACAAACTACATACAAACCATTTACTTCATAACATCACTGTTCAAGGTCATGAAGTGAAAAGACTGTCAAAAAAGATACGACTGATAAAGTTGCAACAATACAGCTATGTTGCATATAAGGACATTATTGGTTAATATACCAGTTTTGATTTCTTGGGTAATTTGAAAGGCATTTTAGCTACTTATATTTATCACACAAGGTATGCGTAAAACAAGGGACAATTTTGCTACTATTTGCTGCTATTATCAGTCTGGTATGTAAAATATGTTTGGCCGTTTTTTAAACAAGCATCAGTGCAGACATTCTGACTGCATTTGATTCTAGGCAGTTAGATAGTGGTGTTCTGAAAAGGAAGTATGGGTCACACTGCGGCCAGATGAATGTAGAGCTAGTATTACTGGATGTGTTGCCTGAATGCTTAAAATCGTAAAAAGTAACACATCTTTATGAGGCTAAAACATATAATTCATGGGCCAGATCCTTGGTTGATCTATATCAATCAGCCTAGCTCTGTCTATTTACAACAGCTGAGGATCTGGCTTCAACACAGAGAATCTAAAATCTATAGTCCTCAATTGCGGAAAAACTCCCATCAAAGTCAATGGGCGTTTTGCTCAATTCAAGACCACAGAATTTGACCACACATCTTAAAGAAGTCTAAAATCTGTGAAGACTCTGGACACTATTCCACACAGTCCCATTTCCTCCAGGGTGAATAACTCACTGCCGTTGATTTCAGTGGGAGTTACTCAGATTTTGCAGAGGAAAATAAGGGCCCCCAAATGTCTCCATGTTCACCTGTTAGAGAAATGTACTAATGTCTTGCCTAAGGGTCTCATGTAGTAATACCCTCTTAGGTGGCAGCAGACTCTGATAGGTTCTTTGTGGAGATGCCTCTGCCTTCTTTCACTGGAGGTAGTATTTGCTCTTTAATCCCTGCAGGAAAATGAGAGGATCCGGACCATAAAAAACTAAAGATTCCCTACGATCCACGGGGTGAATACAGGACCACCTGTAGAGAAGGTTTTGCCTCTGTAGCAGCTCTGGGCGCTTGAGGGTCTACCCCAACTCCCTGACACTGTTGCTTGGGAGCCATGCTTTCTGGCCCTCTCTTGACCCACAGCTCTTCATTGCTTTTAACACTCAAAAAACAGAATGTGCAAACAAACAAGTAAAATCTTGGGGCTTCATCCTGGAAATATTTTCAGTGAGCACATAAGTAACTTTGCTCACATGAGGAGTCCGCAGCGGGTATAATCACCCGAATAAAGCTACTTATGTATGATTTCAGGATCTGTTCTTTACACAATAATCCCCCATTCAGAAACAGAAAGTGCATGAAATACAAGCACATATAATGAATCAAAGACATAGAGTCATATTATGCAATAAGTTTTAAGCAATGGGGAAATTGGTGTCGCAATGTAGTCCAGATTCAAGAAATGTATCTTTTTAAGAGCCTTCCCACGTCCAAAAACTGCAGCTCATTAGTTAAGTTTATATCCATTTTTTCTATTACTTAGAATGTGTTTGAAGTCTTACTAAATATGCTGATAGAAAATAATCACTAGAAAGAAATTCTGGGTTAAAGTGTGATTATTGTCAGAAAAGTGACTTTTTTTAAAATGGCATCTTTTTATGTATCTGTTCCCCATGAGCATTAGGATCACATCAGCTTATTGACAAAAAATTTTTTTTTACTACTGTTAGCACTATAAAGAGCTAGGACAGGGTGAGTTGAATACTACTGTGTCTTTCCCAGAATTGCTAAATAAATTCCAACTGCAATTTCTTTATTATTGATGGTGATGTAATAGACAAACACACACACAATTCTTGCTTTTCAGATACCAGGTGGAATTCTGAGTGCAGGCATTTAGGAAAATCATCCTCAGACTTACAAACTGAACAGATTTGATATGGAAGTCGTTAAGAGTGAATAACGAGGGGTCTTCACAATGACAGCTTTACAGTCACTTCAGCAGAATGACTTTAAAGTTGAAACATACATTTTGTCTTACAGCAACTGGGGCATGTTTCATAAAATCTGGTGCAAATTCTTTTCTTGTGAAGTTTTGTGCTTTGCTTTTAGTTTCTTTATGATGTATTCCTTTGTTACAGGACACTCTCATTTTGTTCCTAAATCTGTCTCTTGCCTATGTGCTTGTTCTGTGCTCTTGCTGTTTTCTATGCTGTTGTTCTCTGACATGCTTTTCTTTCTCAGTTTCTTTAACTTTTCCCTCTCACTTCCTTTTGTTTCTTTCTTTTATCTTTTACATCCTATTTGTCTGCCTTTCCTTTGTTTGTCTTTACTCGCAGGATACAGAATATGGCATTTCTAGGATCCCAGAGCTGGGCTGTATTTGTTTATAAAGAGTTAAATCCAACTCCAAAGAGAGGGCAGAGGATCAAGGCCTATCACATCATTTAAGCCGCACAGGGTATGTCTACACTGCAGCCGGGAGGTGTGAGTCCCAGCATGGGTAGACAAACTGGAGCTAACTCAGCTTAAACCAGCACGTTAAAAAATAGCAGCATTGATGTTGCGGCACTAGTGGTGGCTCGGGCTACCTACCTGAGCTCAGACCCTGGGAGTTGGGCTGGCCTGGATTTGAGCGGCTAGAGCAAGCTGCTGCCCAGTCTGTCAGCCCTGCTATTTTTAGCATGCTATCTTGAGCTGTGCTAACACAAGTCTCTCTTCCTGGGCTGGCAATCACAGCTCCCAGCTGAAGTGTAGACATACTCACAGAGTGTTGCACAGGACAAGAGGACAATAGGCAAATCATCTAGGCACGGTCTTGTGGTCCATGGAGAAGTTCCTCACTAGTTCTGAAAGTCTAGCATGGAGATTTTGGGGGCAAGCTGGGAAACAGTTCACTGGATTCTCAATGCCACATTGCCAGTGACCTCAAACACTTCATAGAGGCTGTGTAAGAATTCTACTACCCGCCTCACAGTCTTCCTAGGGCTTGAGGGATGACTTCCATTTCCTCCATTCTCCCCAAACAATCCCAGATGCTTTGGTCTGTTCATGGGAAGGGGCAAATGTCACCCTAACAGACACACATGAATTCACATTATCAATAAAGAGCCCTGTTTGATTGTCTGTGACAAGACTCAGTTTAGGAATTGTTATCTATTGGTGTTTCCACCAAATTTTTGAATAATAATAAGAATTCAATAATAAAACCTCATTATTAGCAGACTAAATAATAAATGTTGCCATCATAACATTTCTCCCACACCATAAACAAACACTAGTAATTAAATAATAATATTAAGCAATGTCTCATATTTCATTAGAGTGATTATATATATATATATAAAATCAGTCTAAATAGAATATATATATATATATATATATATATATATATATATATATATTATACATTGCTTAATATTATATATATGTATATATTCTCACATTGAAAATCGGCAGAAATAGGTTGACCAGCAAAAAAACCAGATATATTATCTAAAATTTTCAACTTTCAAGTGTCTCAACCACTATTCACCAAATGTTCCCTTCCATTGCAAGGTAAGAAGGGAAGCAAATGAATGCAAATATGTGTGGAAAAGGCCTGGAAAACAGCAGGAGGAGAAGTAGAACTGGTCAGCAATGTTTCAAGAAAACAGTTCTGTCAGAAAATGCCGAATTGTAGAACACAAAATGTTTTGCAGAAACATCTTGAGTTTGATGAAGATTCAGCAAATCAAAGGAAATCTACCTGGGTTCCTGCCAGCTTGCTAGGTGGGCTGCTGGGGAACCTGGGTTTTGGGGGTCTGTAGCTCTGGGGCAGACACTTATCTGAGCTGCCCTGGAACTGGGAACTCTGATCTACAAGGCTCCATAGCTTTGGAGCAGACATCCATGCTGGGGCTTCCAGGCTCCCTGCTTTGGAGCCAGAAGCCTGACAGCCCTGAGTGTCACAGCTCTAACTTGGGCTTGACTCCCAGTTCCGCAGCCTGGAAATGCTGAGTACCCCAGCTGAATCTGGGGCTTTAGGACTTCCACACTTTCAGCTGTGGAGCCGGCGGCTTTGAAGTCCTGAGGTCTCCTGCCCGGCGTAGTCATCGTGGCAAGGCTGCCCTGAAGCCCCAGACTCTTGGATCCCTGTCAGGGGTTGAATGAAAATGACATTGTTCTCAATTTTACCACTGTTAGTAGCAGCAGTTAAACAGACAAAAGTATCACTTCCACTCAACCACTGTCATGGTCCTGGGAAATTAAACCAAGTCTAGAAAAAGCAACATTTCCTGCATATTGGAAATCCCACATTTTGGCCAGCTCTCGTAGTAGGTGCACAGAATGTACTCACCTCCCCAGGAGCTTGTGGCAGCTGTCTGTGCAAATACTCTTTATACGATCTGTGGGCCTTTGGAGGAAAATGGAGCTGGAGTGTAGCCAATCTGCATGGCATGATCCCCTGGTAGATCAGTGCACTGCAAATGGCAAAGTGTGTACTATTTAGTGCTGTGAATGAATCATGCCTGTTAAGAATGTAAGTCCAAAAATCTGGAGATTTTAGGCAAATGACAACGTCTTTGTGTATTTGAAGATGAATATTAAATGTTTCATTCATAAAGACAACAAAAATTGTCCCAATTAGCAGAATTTATGGCCAGATTTTCAGAATATTTAGGAGCCTACAGGTGCAGATAGGAGACTACTAGGATTTGCAGAAAGGCCAAAGCAAGTTAGACTCCGACGTCTCACTGAAGTCAATGGAAGTTAAGCAATTTAGGTGCCTTTGAAAATCCTGTTAGGTGCCTATCTGCATCTCTGGGCTCTTAATCCTTATAATCAAATCTGTCCGTTATCCTGTACATCAAAATATCCTTGTGAGAAGGCCAGCAAACATGTTTTAGTCTTCAAAGTACTGAGACTAGTGTTGCACCAGAATACCTAACACTTTCTATACTGGAGAAAGTCACCCTGCCACCCTGTAATCCTCTAAAGTTATGTACTTCCTTAGAGTGCCCCTCATCACCGAGATCTCACTGTTGCTCAGCATTCCTCCAGGTAACACGTGGAAGCAGTGCTCTCTAGCACCCTCTTGGGCCTAGATTTTTTAAAGGTATTTAGTGATTGCTCCGTTCAGCATTGTGAGGCTTAAAGGCCAGAATTTCAAAAGTACTTAGGTGCCTAAAGATGTAGATAAGCATCTCATAGGATTATCCAGAGTGCCTTGGTGCCTAACTCCCGTACAATTCAGCCAGACCCCAAGACCTCAACTGGCCCGCAAGGTACGGCATAGTGTCAAATGTAAATCTCCATCTGAGTTGACTGGAACTATGAATGAACATATGTGTGTGGGATTAAACCTGTAACTTTGATGTGCTCAGGTTACAGTCAGGTTCATTAAAGATATACCTGTACTCCCACAAAATCTTCCATTGTCAGAATCAAAGCTGCAATTAATTCTGCTGGTAATTAGAATTTAGCACTACACTGCATCTCAAATAGCACTTTTAGACCTCCATCCCTTATTATAGTGGCACTATTTATACAGTCATAATTACTGGAGTAGCTATGTTTTACTCTTAAATTATAAGTTATATTAGTGTATCTGGGCCCTGTATGTGCGTTGTGGAGAGACAGAGAAATTCCCAGTTGCAGCTCGCAAGTGGCACATTAATGAAATAAATGGAACACTGTTAGGAGCAGTGATGTGTGTATATAAAATCTTAAGTATAAAATCAACCTTATAAAATTCTATTTGTCCACTCACCCACAGCAAGTACATTGGTTTGTTGATTTTGTTTTGTTTTGTTTTGACTGGGTAAAATACAGAGGGCAAGATGAGAGTTGGCCCTCGTGTGGTTGCAGAGTTGGGGGGAATAAGGAACCTCACTGCCTGACCCCGGGTTTGAGCAGTGTGTGTAAAGAGCTGAGCAGAATGGGGCTACTGCCAAGGTTATCTTTCCTCCCTCCTGCTGCAACTCACCTGAAAGGGAACAGGGAAGAGTTGGAGTAACCAGCATCATGGCCACATCCCACCCTCAAGAACCAGGTAAGGGAGCTGGCCAGCCATGTGAGGTGGGGATATGTGCTTTTCTCCCTGCCCTTTCCTACAAAAACTCCCATGTAGCAGTGTGGTGCTGCAAAATTCCTTTCTACAGACTGCTCCTAAAAAAGTCTGCCCTGCAAAATTCATTATCAATCATCAGGGTAAAGGGCTGGTGAGTAAACTTTGTGCCTGGACTGGTAATTTTTCATGAGAGTTTTCCTAAGCTGTCTTAAACCATGTTTTGCCGATAATTGATTCATAACTATTACAATATAATAAACAAATAATATCATAGAATAGTATATTTGATCACTACAAAGGGGATCTTAGGAAGAAGTAAAACAGGCTGCAACCTTTCATTGGCCCAGAGTTTTCAGTTTCTCTATTTATTTTCAGTAACTCATTTCTGACTTAACATTCTGCAACTGAAGCAACTGAGCTGTTACAGTTCATTACCCCCATTCCCTAGACATCCACGATTCATCCTTGTTTATTACTTGGCCATACAAATCGGCTCTTGGTTCACATTTGGAATAAACTGAAGGAGCATTTTTTTAAGTTATAAAAAGACTCTATGATCCAGGAATGTACAAAAATAAGAGATTTGCAGGTTTCAGACCCTTTCCCCCCATTCCTTCTACAACCCCCCCCCCCACACACACACACACCCCACCACCACACACACCTTTTGTAAAGAGTCATAGATCCATAATATGTAGAGCTAAAAGGCCAAACAGCCACTTAATGTGGACAGTGATTATTTTTCATAGAAATGTTCCTTTTCTTATTATTAACCTTGAAACTTAAGAAGAATGGAAGGCCTGTTTAGAGCCTGAGCAGCTAAACCAACCTGAAGCTCCCAATTGCCTACTTCTTTATAGCTAATTTCAGAAAAACATTTGGCAAAAGACCTCTAAGCTGGTGACCTCATAAGTGAGAATGTGTGTTCTGTTTCTCTAAACCTGTAGCAGAAAGCCAGGCAGAAGGAGGTGGGAGAAGGTGCTAAGCAAAATCGGTAGAGTGAATCAGGGTAGCTTTGGAGATAAGACTGTTATCTTTATCTTAATAAAATACAATATTAGAAGAAAGTTACTTTCTATGTTCCTTTACCTTTGTCACGTGACACCGCGCGTACTCAGGAGTAGAACTGGGTGAAACAGATATTTCACTTTGGTGGCAGTTCCGAAAAACTGGGGAAATGTTCTGTTAGTGAATAAAAAATGTCCCGTTTAGACCTGTTCTAGAGCAGAGATGTCTCCCACATCCCCCATGAGTCCTGTAGCTACTAGGCTAAAGCTAATAAGGGTGGAAGGAAGGGTACAACAGTACTACCACCTCCTCCTCTGCTGGCCGTTTTGTGAACACCTGAAGCGATTAGTGTCAAATTCATTAATAGTTCTGACTGACCAAAAACTACATTTTTCATCAAACTCTGTGTGAAAATTTTTTTCCAGCTCTACTTGGGACTTGAGAAAAGACCAAAACAATAATGCAGAATGTAAATGATATAACAGACTTGTCGTCAGTTTTAGTTTATCATGACCCAAAAATGAACTCTCCCATACCCTCCCAGCTCCCACATCCATTCTCTTTTCCTATTACCACCACCACCTTTCAGTCTGTCACTCAGGCATGTAATTGAAGAGTTATCCAAGCCATGTACAAATCCTGCTGCTCCATCCTCTGCAACTTTCTTAAAGATCTGTCCTTTTCTTTTTGCCCCTACCAGGGCAAATCTCTAGTTCAGAACGTCAATCTCCTGTCTCAGTGCCAGATTCTCCCTTACCTCCATGACACCCATATTGCTCCACTCCAATCCATGCAGTATGCTACCTTTAAATTAAGTTTCTTTGTCCATTGCCCTAATCATATACCTCCCTCTCTGAAACCCTGCATTTGCCCCTACTCTTCCATCACATCAAGTGTCTTTTCCTTACATTCAGAGCCCTATCTAACTCTGCCTCCAGTACCTTTCTGATTCATTTGGTGTTGTCCTCTCACCTCTACCATTCCATTTTCTTTCTGCTTTCTTCCACTCTGCCCCCACAGATGGGGCATCATTTTTGTTCTGATCCAAAAGGCAACTACCCTCTCCCCATTCAGATCCCTCCTGAAGACCCATCTCTATTGCGACAACTACAAGAAGTTAGCTAACAGTGATTAGACTGAGGTACAACTGAGGATAATGTACAAATCTTAAGAACTACTGAGTTGTGTTATCAAACATTATATTATCAAAATTTGGCTAATCTCACCATGATGAATAACTTGTATGTTGTAACTTGTTCCCTTACCCTTCACTGTCTGTCTGTTTTGTCTTAGATTGTGATGTCTTTGAGGCAAACCATGTGCCTCTTAGGTGTATACAGCACTCAGCACATTGTGGACATTATTGGAAACATCATAATAATCTTCATTCCATGCCACAGGATAATCAGTCATCGAGCTCAGCCATAAAGAAGGATGACTCTATAACTATCCAGGACTTGGAGAAATTATCACACCCACTTGGGGTGATCTAATGCCCACTGAAGTCAGTGGTAAAGGTCCCATTGACTTCAATGGGCTTTTCATCAAACCAAAATTTGGTCTCTGAAGACAGTCATTTTGAAAATGAGACTGAAGCCATCAAAAATAATGTGGAAGTTACTACCTCAAATCTCCATTGTCTTGGAGAGAAACCAAATTGCTGGAAAATCAAATCTGATCCTGGGATATGCTGGCAGTCATCACACAGTACTGTCTGAGAAAGAGGCCTTAGAAGTGACTGCAGTCCTGCGGAAAATCCTCTGATGTTTATCATTTATAATTAAAAGATAATTTAATTTATATTGATGAATACAATTATATTCTACTAATCTTTCCCATATGAAAGTTACATCATTCTCATTACCTGGGTACCTGAGCCCCTGCTACCTGGGTACCTGATATTAGTGTAAACAGGGTCTGAATGAGCTCTCCCCAACTTCTAGTGATGCACTGGGGGAAAAAGATCTCAGGAGCAGACCGTATTTTCATATTCACACCTACTCTGACAGAGCTGCTTTGCCAAAGTGATCAATTTAGGCTGGTTCGGGGTTCAATTCACTCTAGTACTGAATGCAGGGGTAATGAAATGTTGTTATCCTTATTGTATGAGTAAAGGGCAGCAGAAATGTATTTAACCTACCCTGATTGAGTGTATCACACTAATCAACTGAATAATAACCTGAACCTGACTTGCTAAGCAAGGGTAGAAATGCAAAGGTAAGAGAGGGGTGGGGGCAGGTTCTGATTATGCCTAAAGAAGCCTAGACACCAGTGGACCGTCCCCTCTCCAATGTTTAAAAATACAGTGAGTGCACTCAGGTAAGAGTCCTCGTTTCTGTTCAGAGATTACTAGAGGTAAAGTCACTGATGAACAGACCTGGGGCTAAACCTTCAGCCTGATATGGGGATAGTGTTGCAGTAGAAGACAATGAAGAGGCAGTAGCACAGAGGTTCCCCACTACCCAGTGAAATCACCAAGAGCTGGGCTCAGGGGGGTGAACCTGAGAATATGGCATTGCAGAAGTGGCAGTGAGCAGCAAGCATCAGCTGTGAACAGTGGCAGAGACACTGTTATCTCTGCTGACCGCCAGTGAACAGTGGCAGCAGTGAGCCAGGTGCAGAGGGGGTAGCAGGAGTGGAGGCACTGCTTGACACACATGAATGCATCTCTGAATTCTGGGTCTTCACTGATGAAGGACAAGCACCTGTGAATGGGGTGCAGCAGAAGGAAAGGGGAATGGCATGTCAAAAGGGTGATTCATGCATCAGACTTTCGCACTGCCAGGTGGGGAACTGAGACAAAAGGACACTGCTCAGTGTAGTGTGGGGTGGGTGTTTGCACTTTCAAATTGAGCTTGTGGCATTTTCCCAAATTAATGCTGGGTTCCCTTTCAATAACAAAGTTTTCTTTTGTTACACACAGACTCAGTGCTTGTGAGTGGGGAAGACTTGCCTCTGAGAGGGGCCCAGGGTGATGTTTATGTGTCCCTGATTACTGGGTAGGGGCTTAAGTCAGTTCTCTTTTGTATTGTAAAGAGGAACCTCTAGATATTGAGCCCAGCTCTTGTTGCTGCTAACTACACCTGGCAGAAGGATTACATTAGCAACTGTAAAAGGATTTAATGAATGTCTATACAAAAACAAAACGTCCAATCAGAAGCTCCATGCTAGTCTACTTCACGGATATCAACAAAATTGGACAATGACAAAAGAAATACATTAAGAACCATACCTAATTAGGGGTCAGTGTGGAGTTGCATCATCACACTAAGAGCTCAGGCAGGCCTTTGCCCAAAGATCAGTTTTTATACCACCCCTTCAGAGGTTACAAAAGGCATTTCCCTCTGTGGTCAGCCAGCTCTATTTGCTAGGACTAAAGGGTTGGAGTCATGGCATCACCTACATCTCTCCACTTTTGGGCAACAGTGCCAATGTTATACCAATAAAATAAAAACCAGCAGGATCTTATTAAAGGGAATAAGGCAAAATACCACATTTATTGTGAATACAGAAAGAATCATAGTAAGCAGTTAGTTATAGCTATAACATTCCATTCAATTTCATATTTATTCACACATTCATTCATACACACACACAGGTTCTGCAAGGTTGTTATCTTAGTCACCAGCCTTAGAGTTGCTTGTGCCAAGCCACTAGCCAGGTGGCCTGGACACGAGGAGGGAGCAGGGCCTTGTCAGATGCTCATCTGATGCTCCTGGAAGTTGGTTTGTGGAATCAGACCCCAAAGTTCTCAGTTTCTAGTCCATTTTTATAGGAATTTATTCCTATTAGTCTATGAGAATTGCTTCATCATGCTGTTGCTGAATCATTCAGCAGATGGCACATTCCTGATGGCTCCGTGCTGCCAGAGTTATCTTGTTCTTCGGTTCTCCCATCCTTGAGGCTGTTGGGTGGATTCCAGTCTACCCTCCGGGGCTCCTCTGGTTGTTTCCACTTGACGCCTTATTCGGCCAATCGACACTGGATTCTTTATTTATTATCCACACCAAGCATCCATCCACATACATCCTCTATCTCTATTTTAATCACAATTGTTAACAAAGCGAGATGAATACAACAAAAGGGCGGGGAGTCTCTGTGTGCTGTTTCTGTTGTTACAAATCATCGCTTTGAGATTCTCTCTGTGTGAGTAGTTGTTGTTACAAAGTATTGCTTTGAGAACAGACTCTGTTTCAGGAACTTGCAAGTTTCACACACAGAGAGGGAGAAAAACAGTAAAAATAAAAGAGACCAAAAACCAAGAGACCTGTTAATTAGTAATACCCTGGTATTTCAACTATGGGGAATCAAACTCATTTGTGATTTTAATACAGAACTTCTTTAATATGATCCAACATAACACCAATTCAAATATTTCTTGGTGTGGGGAGGAAATTCCAGTCCCTCAACAGGCAGGGACCTTGTTCTGGTCCCCGCTCGCTCCCTCCTCCTCTTCCCAGGGGGACCCAGGGCCTCTCTCAGCTGGGGAGTCTCCCCTCCCTCTTACCCACACAATGAACAAGTTGGGGCCTCCCCTGCATTCCACAATACAGGAACAGACTATCCGTGTGCCAGATTGCCAGATTGCAAAACCATTTAACCTGGCTGTTTGGACGGAGGGGCAGCCAAGCCAAATTTCAATGGCGTAGCAACCCCGTGCACCTAGTCATAACACCACACATTGAAATTTGGCCCAGCCACCCCTCTGTCTGTATGGAGGGGCAGCTAGGTCAAATTTCAATGGCACTGCGACCATGTAACTGGGGCAATACTCTGGGCCCTTATGGCAGCACCTGTACTGATTTAATATGGGATTACAGTTTAAGAATGGTTGGGCCATGGACTTCCCCTGGTTCTGTGGCCTATGGAACTTTGAACAAACGCAAAAAACCTTGCAGGGGGCATTCACTTCCCCAGCCCCCACAACTGGTAACCCTGCTTTTGGAGTGGCTTGCATACCATGCAACACTAACAGGGATTTATGCACCTATTCTGAGGGGAATGCAATTTTAACTGGCCTCTGGGTGCAGACCCCGTGTACGCCCATGCCCATCTAGCAAAGAATGCACAAGCTACAGTGCTATATCTCACTAAACCCTGGATTACCAACAAACAAAGCAGTGAGTATTTTTAGAAACATATGGCTCATAACTTACTTTATATCTTGTGCATTCTTGCTATTATTGTATCATGTTAAATTGTTTCTCTATGAAAAATCCATCTCACATATTTGATTATTTGAATCCAATTTTAATTTAAAACTTGCTACTAGGTTCCTTTTTCCTTCTATCACAATTTATAATTTTATTTCATTTATATATAATAACAATGACTCCAGTGGCATGATCAATTTAAAAGTCTAAGGTTTCTAGACTGCAAAATCAGACAAGTAAATTAAGCAACACATTGTTATTTGATGTATCCATAGAAAAATCTACGGGTATCAAATGGAATGAAGAAACTTCTATCCAGAATTAATTTATATCAAAGACACTCTGAAGACTGTTAATTTGCTCAGCAGCATCCTCTAAGAAGCACCTACTCAGCCCCATTAAGTCTGCTTTGTGCAGCTCCAGCAGTACAAAGCAGACTGACAGCCAGCTTAATTAAGCATCTGAGGATTCCACTTTTATATGGGAATCCTCCAGTGGTGTACATCTGAAATAGGCTTAGCTGTCAGTTGGTTAGGGAACCAACATGTACGTCTATGCATCTACATTTAGGTCATGCCCGCCTGACATACAAATTGATTAATTTTGTTTCAGTATATTTTATTTTAACTTAATAATTAAGAACCAGATTGTGATCCCCTTATTCATGTTGAATAATACTTTAATTCCATGATCAATCCCTTTGCAGTCAATGGAATGGCTTGCGGAGAAAGATAGTATATCTAGTTTGATGAATGGCATCACAATTTGGCCCTAAAGACATGGAATATTCCTTCCACAGCTCTGCGCATAAAGAATTTCAAAGATGGAAGTATGGTAGTTTCCTGAATAATATGTGAAGATCTATGGGTCTAGTCCTAAACTAGTGTATGTTGGCATAGCGCCATTGAAATCAAGTACTCCAATTTATTTCAGTTTACACAAGTGGAAAATCTGGCCCACAGCATTTACCAAAGTGTGTAGAGCAGCGTAAGAAAAACCTTTCAAGTGTGTAACAAAAATTATGGACAGGAGGTCAACAGGAGGTCAATCTAATCCACGCAGGCAGAGCCGTGTCCACTGCCAACTCCTAATTAAGTCAATAGAGGTCCACCTCTATTGAGGTCCACCTCAATAGATCAGGATATTATACGGTGATCTAAACAGTAAAGTTGAGTTGAACGGGACAGTTTTTGGTCCTCTAGTTAACAGAGAGCGTGCTTTCAAAAGTATTTTTAAAACATGATTTTGGTAAACAGAGTAAAAGTGAAGATTTATGAAATCATAGCAACAAGGACAAATACACGAACACATTTCCCTCACTTTAGGTATGTCTCAGAGTTCTATTTGACGGACACTATTTAATCATTTATATTCTCTTTGGAGGTCCCTTTTATATTAGGTCCATTTTTTCTTGTCACAAAATGCTTTTTGAAATTTCAGTAAAAACTATCACAGTATGTGTTTCAATATAGCCACTCAGGAACAGTTTTGATTCTTTACACGCACACATTACAAGAGTTGTCACAGTTATATTTAGTACTGTGGTTCATTTGTGGACTCATGAACAGGCAAAGCAAAGACTTTACTCACAAGATTTCCAGCTTTCTCCCACAATGATACTGTGCACATAATACAGTACGGAGACTAGCACAATAGTCTTATGTTAGGTTTTGCATTATTATTATAAAAAAGAGAGTATTATGCTTTCATATGTCATCTTGCAGGTGATTAATATTTATATCAGCCATGCATATTACATTTCCATTTCTTAGCATTAAAATTGGCATTAAGATTGGATGAAATAACTCATTTTCTATTGAAATTTGACATAACTGCACATTAACTACTGTTATTGTTGTAAACATGTAAATCATTGTAAGAGTGTTTGTTTTCATTGTATATTATAATATATTAGGCACTTGATATTCAGCATGTGTTGGATTTGAATATTTAATTCCTGATAAAGTATAGGGAATTTGAACCTTTTTAATTTATTTTAAGATTTAGTAATATAAAGTGACAAAAACATGGTTATCTTCAAAGGTTGCTAATTTACATTCAAGTTTATATATCAAGGAAGTTTACAATTATACAAAAAAACCAAGGGACAGATTCTCCATTGTGTTCTGGCTCCTTTGCACTAATCTGGAACAAAGAGCAGCTGGATCTGGCCAGCTGAGAATGCCACCAGCATGAGAGAGTTCTCAACTAGTGCAGACCCTTCATAGTCAGCCAATCCACTACCCCTACTGGGGCATGGTACACTAGAGCCATGTCAGGGGCAGAAAGGAGCATGAAGTGTGTGGAGCACTTCTGGGGGGAAAAGTGTCATATGGGCCACTGAAGACTGTTGGCAGCTTGTGTAGGTTAGAGTAGGAGCTAGGGGTCTTCGTAGACATTAGAGAGTCTGTGACACTTTTTGTAAGTCCTTAGCCAAAATTTACTTTCCTTTCCCGCACTTTTGTGCAGTATGTTGTGCGAGTTTTGCCATTCCCTCCACAATGATGATGGGGATGATGACTTGACAGCAGTGTTTCAAACTGTCTGCAACCCATATTAAAAGGAAATATTGTTGGTACCTTTTCCCTTCTTTCCATGATTGATATGTACATAATGACTACAATACATAACAAAAACAATTTGGCAGCTAAAACTTCAAATGCTGTTGAAGAGCCAGCTATTGACTCTCTACAAAACACTAAGAAATAAGTAAGAAAAAAAAAGTAAGTGTAAATTAAATTGACTGTAACTTGAGTTGCATTTTATTACCTCTTGTGTTGAAACAAAAAGCTTTACAAGCTTTAAATTAACTATACCACACTCTCACAACTGCCCCTTTACCAAAGATCAGGCCAGTTATGTCCATCGGCTGATTCACTGTATGGGGCTGGTAACATTGGTTATTGCTTGTCTCGCTGATAAGAAACTGATTTTTATATCAAAATTGTTTAAAAAATTAAATCTATAAAGAAGCGTTTCAAGATTAAGAAACAAGGTAATTTGTTGTCTTATTTATGGACTTTCACAGCAACTATTGTTTCCCTTCAATCAGACTGGTAGAAGAGTTTACCCTCCCACGGCCTCTGCTAAGTGGTACCTGTGCCTACAATTGCTAAAAAACAGATACATTTTTTGCAAACATTTTCAGAGACATTTTATCCTGCTTTTTCATCAAAATTTCAAATTTTGAAATTTTTAATCTGCTCGACCCCTGTGTTAAAGATCTCCACCATAAGCTAGTTCTTTTTGTTTGTCAACAGACCACTTCATTTTGTTTTGCTGTGGAGAAAAAAGCTTAAGCTATTTATTTAATTAATTGGATTTATTTAGTCCTATCAGTTATCCATGCAAGTTCTGGGTGCATTATGTAAATGAAATGCATACAAAATAGTATAAATATTTACATCCAAAGATTTCTCTCCCATTAAGAATTCTTCCCCTTCAAACTATCCAGCATACCCCCAATCCTTTTCCTTCAAATTTCTCTTCCTCAACCTCTCATATCAGAAAAAAACATAGAAATAGTAATACCTTGCAGTATGTCCTGAAGGTCACCAGCTCCAGGGTCAACAGAGGAATCAAACTCCAGAGTTGAGGGACCCCTGCAGAAGCAAACCTACTACCAGCCCTCTCCCGTTTAAACTAGGACCTGTTCACTTGAGCACCTCTGCTGCTAACAGTTGCTGTGGAATCAAACAAGGAGAGAGGGAGTCATTTACATAGCTAGGACCCAAACTTCTTTGAGAAACCAGTTGGTAGCCAATACAGTTGTAATGTGTCCTTTGCGTACAATACTAGTTAGTAAGTACACAGCTTCATTAGGCACCAGTGGCACTATGCAGCATCCATTCACTGGATCAAGCAGTAGATGAAGCTTCCAAGTGATCTCAGGTTGAGCACTAAATAATCCAACTTTGATGTGACACGGGAAGGGTTAGTCATAGAAGTCCAGCTGTGGAGGAAAGAGATGCATCCTTCTTCCCAACACACATGAAATCATACCCTCGGTTACCTTGCTTTCTGGATATCTGAAGAGCTAAAAAATCCCCATTATGCTGAGTGACAAGTGGAGACATACTCCCCCAGTCATGGAAGCCAGTACCAACTTTGCCATTTCTTCTGGTTGCTTCCCCAGTCCAGAATCAGTATCACATTCTTATCTGGGTGGAGCTAACCGGCTAGGCCTATCTCCTCAGTCTCAGGCAGACATCAGGTAAACTGCTCAACTGCACCAACTAAATGTGGAGAAATGAAGTCACCTTTGCACCCATTATATTTCCCAACAAAAATCACTGCCACAAGCAGCCCCTTTTTAAATTGGCCTAGTCCTAAGACTGGATTTAACAGTAACAGTTGTTGACTTTTATCTCCACTTATTTGGAGGGCGGGGGAGGAATGGCACACCAAAGAGCCACCTCAGGCACCCACATAGGCAAAGGGAAACATCCCCTTAAATTATTGCTGGCACAATTGGCTGCCCTTACCAACTGACCAACTACAACTTAACAATTGTTGTGTAACACAATACAGCAATAAATAGTAAATAGAACAGGCTGCACAGCAAGCATGTAGAGTTTGGGATAACAAAATGCTCTCTTACCCATAGAAAAAGCAGTAATAGCCCAAGTGGGTTTCCTTATCAACTGAATCTCTCCGTCTACCACTTAGTAGTAGCTCTATGATAGAGCCTAATAGTAACTGACAGTAAATGTATAGTAACAGGCAGATCTAAAGTATACTGCCTTTTGAGGAGTATTTCTGGACTCAGGAGAAGTTGACTTAACTAAGCAGCAAATGGTGGCTCAGAACAGGTGACACACAATGTGGTGTGTTTTTGGTTTTCCCCACAGCGGATTGGAGTAACACAGTTCCCACTCGTGTGTGCATCTGAGAGAGAAATAAATGTGTAGGTTCTGTGCATGCACAGATACATCACCAAAAGAAACAAACAACCCCACACCAAAACACCCTTTAAGAATGGGAGGAGGCAGCATGTACACGAGGCAGCCTCATGATTGCTGTGGGAAAGCACCTATATTCCCTCAAAATCTGGGGAGGACCTGAGAGAGATCCTTGGCCCCATGACAAATTGGGAGGACAGACCCTGGAATGCCACCCCAGCCCACCCCTACTCCCTACCACTGGAGGCCACATATTTAAGCTATTTTGTGTAGGCTACAAGTATACCTTAGATTATGATACAGGCCTCCTTTTTAAAGCACGTTGAGATCTACAGATGAAAAGAGCTGAATCAGAATTCAGTATAATTATTATTACTATGGAGTTCAGAGGGGCACTTTTATGCTATGAAGTAGATTGAGTAAGCAAACTCCAGGAGTAGAAGTGCTCTGTTGTCTCATTGCCTTGGAGAGGAGTAATGTGGTATGATATTACTGATACTGATTACAACATCAGTTGTTGGGAAAGAGTGGAAGTAGATACATTCTACTCATAATCTGTGTAATTGTTCTTTTATAAAGCACCAAATCCTTCCCCCCTCCTGTGTGAGTGAAAAAGGCTTTGAACCCCCAGACACCATGTGCTACCACTTGAGAAAGTAGGTTTCGGGATTTGAGCAACTCACACATCTCTGCTGCCCACAGAACTCTTCTCTGCGGGGGCTCCCTGTGCCCCAACACACAGAGGAGCTCAGAGGGAGCAGCAGGCTGAAGCAAGAGGTGGGGAGGTTAGATCAGGGACTTTGTGGGACCCCCTGGCAAAAAGGGAGTGCCTCTGCTGCCAGGACTACTGCCCTCCTGAGGCTGCTGTAGAAGATCGTCCATGGTCTTAGGAGGAACAAGTCTTTGTCCAGAAGCTGCAGAGAATAACAGCACAGTCACTTGGCCAACATTCTGGGGCAAGGATTTGTCCTAATAAGTGCAATATCAAATCTAGACCTTTTCTTCTGCCAAGTAACAAGTAAAAAAGTGATCTTGCAATAATCTTACATAAGTTCTGCTTATGGCCATGTGCATAGATTTCATGTCATTGGCAATGTGAGTGATCGCAAATAAGTACTTTTCAAAATTTCAAATGCAGAACAGTGATTGAAATAACTGAAAAACTTTTGGAGCCTATCAAGAAATAACTGGATCCTTTTCGGTGCCATGCTTTATGAATTGGTAGGTTTTTAGCAACTGAAATACTTCCTGAAGAGACAGAAAAAAATCTAAAAAAATTAAACATCTAGCCAATATTTGCCTGAAGTGATATGACATAAATCAAGCACATAGGACTTTGCCTGACATTTAATGTATTTACACTATTTTGGGCCAACAGCTTTAAGCAGTCCCAGCTCCTTGTCACATTATTTCTGTGGGTAATGCAGTTTGCGAAAACTTGTTTGAAGAGGTATTGGTGTATAATGATTGGAGCAGGAGACTTACCTCTACCAACACTGTGCAACTTTGGCAAATTAGATATTGTACATCTATAGATACCTCACTTTTAGCCATTTGCAGAGAGGGTATACTTACCATACAGATGTTGTGAGTTTTAAAGAGTAAAAAGCTTGTAAAGCACCTTCAGATTTAAACATTTTACAAAGTGTGCGTGTGTGTGTAACATCTTCATGCTCTTTACTTAACATATAAAGCATCGGAGAGTACAAATCATACAAAACAGTAAAATGTCCTAAATGCAATGTCCCTCACTAGCTTACCCTTCCTTTGGGAGATCATCAGTGAGCTCAGGCAGGTCCTCCACCCCACTGCCTACCCTGTTCTGCAGCAGTCTTCCGCATCTTAATCTGGTGCAAAATGGCTCTCTCCCCCATGGAAAAAATACCCCTGTGCCAGCACCAACTTCCTAATATGAGCACAAACCCCTGCCTTTGTTGCCAAGGTAACTTCACCTCTACCAAACAAGTTCTTCTGGGCAGGGACCATCTTTTGTCTATAGTGACTAGACTTCCAAGGATTGGTTATTTAGGAGTCAACTACCCTCAATTATTCTTTTGCCACAAGCCTTTAGAATTTTCAACTCAACATGGAGGCAAACAGACAATAGAGAAAGCAAAAGGGTGCCTGTCTGAAATGGAGTTTGCTGCCTGATACACACACATATAGGGTTCATAATCTCACACAGAATTCAGAAATTGTACAGATATATTCCCAGTTCATCACAGCATGCCACATGCAACAACATAAGATCCTCAAGGACTTTCTTATTTTATTTTTATTCGTACATTTTTTTTCTGGTCAAATAATTAATAAAATCTTATTACACCTAACAAAGTCCAAAGTAAGTTTCCATCAGCATGATTTGTTTGAAAAGGTAGCAATGGCTGCAATTTTACTTCAGCAGGCAATTTATTTCAAACATAGGTTGTTGTAGTTAAAATTGTTTCTGCTGCCTGTATCTCTACTTTTAACTTAGCACATTGAAAATCACAACATTCAATGATGATTATTCATTTAATCTATTAATATGAAACCTTGACCTTCCACCCAAACTGAGATCCTCTTCATGGATACTTTTCCTCTGGTCTTTGATCTTGAACCAAAAATAACATTTGATGTTGGCAATATTCAAAAATAGCCTATTTTGTATTAGATGAGAAGAGACAATCTCCTACTGTTTGAATAACTCTCTGGTCTTGATTACTCAGAAAAAATCTGCTGGATTCAAACATTTCATTTTCACTAGTCTTGCTCTGTCCTTTTATACTGCAGAAGCTGCTAGATGAACTGACAGCAGCTTTCCCATCAACATGACGAGTGTTACATTTTTTTATGTTGTGAACCATTGTCGGGCAATGTGATTCACCTGACTGACAAAATGCCATCTCTCCCTGTAAACAGTTTATTAATGTGAGAACATCTGTTTTGTGCTGAAAAGGCTGCTGACAGCTTCTGCATCTTTAGCTGCTACCAGATTGAGGGGAAAATATGATATCAATGTGAGTACTTATGTCCTATTAACTTTAATGGAAATAGCAAGCATACCATAACAAGGGAAGAATAGGCACAAAGAAGATTCAAACCAAATCAGAATGGATTTTAAAAGTAAATCAAGCAGAATGTTCCAAAAACAAATGAATAACATCTGCTCACGTTCTGAGACATTTTAGTTGCCCTGCCCTCCATAGCTGAGGAACTCAAGGATGAGTTCAGTTGTGCAATTCTTGACATTTTATCACATAGGACACTTGACCATCTAAGTTCACAGGGATCCCATCTAACTGTCTGAAGACAGCTTTTCTACTACCTGAGCCAGAAGAGAACCTCTGCCATTAGGTATAAGCTGTGCTAAGTTTGCCTCAGCTAAAAACAATTTCTGAACATATCTTACTCCCCTCAACTTGAGGCAATGTTATGCCTTTTCTTATCAAATGCTTTGCTGTAATCAATGCATGTTAGACCATTCTATTGAGCTTATTCCTTAAACATAAGTAAATCAGTTGCATCATTCAGCAGTGCAGTTTTTTTAAGAATGCTAAGGATCAAAGCCAAGCAGCTTACTGAGTTGAATGCAATATTATCTGAGGCAGTTGGGGGGTTAAATCTTGTCATTGCATATAACCTGTGATCCAAGACATTTGTTGTGACTGGCAAGATAAGAAGTCCATAAGTGTTCACATTATGTACATTTTCAGTTCGATACTGAGAAAAAAATTGCTATTTGTTTCCAACATGAGATCTGTTGACCAGATTGCCCATGAATCCATTCCAAACGCAGGTGCACAGTCAAGGTGCAGCCAGTTTCGTTACTTTTGTATCAATCATCTGCACCTGGCTTCTGGTTCATATTTCATGCCATGATAAATTTAAACACCGTATCGGTCTTCAAGTTAGAAAACACAACATTTGATAAAATTGACTTGAATAAGATGCAGAGAGACAAATTCATCCCTGGTATAAAACCATTTACTTTAGTGGAAGGATTTGATTTAGCCCACAGAGTAAGGCTTTGATCTTTTGTATGTGCATGTATCCATTTCCCAGCAGATTATCTAGGCTGGGCTCTATTGTGATCTTCAATTATAGAGTTTATAAGAATCATGCAGCAGGTGGTGGTTAACTCAGTGTGAATTTTACCTCTCATATAGTCAAGGGACAGTGCCTATTTTTCACCTTTTATAATGCACTGTGCAACTTGGTATATATAACCTTAATGGGTCTTTTTTTCTGAAAACTATAAACACATCAAATTTAAGGATCATTCTCTCTGAGTTTTCTATGAAAAGTTGAGCAACACTGAGTTTGTCTTTAAAATTGCCAGTGCATTCTATCCAGCTTATGCTACTACTCCTTCTCCTTCTGGTCAGGAAGTTACTGTTGCATCAATACCTTGTGTGATGGAGATGGATACACTCCAGCCTTTTATATAATGGTTTGTTGGGGAATGTAATACAGAAGATAAGGAGGCAGCTGAGCATCTCAGGGGTATCCAGGTAGGTTTTTAAATAAAAAAAAATCAACAATCTGATTTCAAGATGGTGTTGAGTAATGGATAACATACAGCTTTATAGTGATAGCTAATGTAGCATCTTTTGATGCAGGATCATCATGAGACAATGCTGGTCAGGCTATGGACTAGCAGGGATTGATTTGAAGAGATTACATTCATTCTCTGCAGGAGGGTTCCAGACAGGTATTTTTTAGGGTGTGTATATTAATTGTTATTAAATGTGCATAAAGAAACTGGGAGAGCTGATAGGGAGGCAACAGCATCAATATGCTATTCATCATATAGATAATGATATCCAGAATGGTATTGCCATCTCATCTGATCATGGCAAGTCAGTCTCAGTGCTGTCCTGCTGCTAGATGAAGAGTGAATGGGAAAGAGGTGGTTGAAACTCAGCCCAGATTCAGTGGACATAGAGCTCAGAAATCCATTCATAGTGAGTACTTCAACCGATAAACTCAGCCTTTCTTTTCTTGTTGTGAATTGTCCATGAAAAGGACTTTGATTTTTATTAATATGTTTGTTATTCAAAATTGCTCAATTGTAGCCTTGTCTATGCAACAAAGATTACCTGTTGCCAATGTAAGATGTCAGAAGTGGGTAGAGCTGAACTGGTTCGGAGCATTGTTTAGATAATAGTAGAGAAGGGGCAAACATTTTGCAATGTTTCAGTAACTGAACAGAAGAGGAGGCAGTTGACATTGAGGGCCTGTGTGACTCTGGAAAGTTTTGGAAGGATAACTATTATTGCATGGAGGAGCAACTCAAGTCAATGTAAAAAAAACAAAAATAAAATTGTGTGAGATACATAATAATACTAAAGACCTTGAAATGATCTCTCTAAGAAGTTTGTGGAGTGTATTTGGTGTAAGTATTTGAAAACACATGAGGGAAGTCCAGTAGACCAACTTACTGCATTTAGGAGAGTGGAATTCTGCTAAGAAACAGAAAGGGTAACACTTGGTAGCACAGACACCATGATCCAATTGATCTGAAGCATGGACAAAGAGCTGTGAACCAATAGAAGGCTCCAAGAGAACATGGGAACCAACAACAGAACTTACTATGATCAAGAGACATTGGAAAAGGTGGGATGAGGTCCAGAATCCCCAAACTTATTTATATTTTTTAAATGTTCCTAAGCTAATCAAGCTACCAAACTGGAATTCCTTTTCCCTTAACTAAATGCAGAACTATAAAATATCAGTTTACTCATGCCTAGAAATATCTCTTGAGACCTGCAGTACAATATGAACCAGGCTCCAATCAGGCAAATGGAAATCAAGTCATTAAAAATATTAGGGATGGACCTGTTTTCCTTAATTTTGGACCCACTTAAACTTGAATGATAGAGATAACGATTTGTGTTCCAGTGTGGAGAGATTTTGAACAAAGTTGCTGAAAGGAAAAGAGAAATTATGACAACAAATTCAGCACTATCTATATTTATGGTATACACTTGTGCCTGCCTAGCTTTTGAAATATGTTTTTCTAACCCTTATACAAATACTCAGTTTTATTTTGCTAGAAAAAACAAGGGTGGTTTTTCATTTTGTTTTTGTTTTTAAAGTGAATCACCTTGCAAAAAAGCAAACGTTTAAATTGCAAGACCAAAAAAAAAAAGAAAAACCCCACACTTGTTAATTAAAGCTGGTTTTGCAAACACAATGGACTTGCTAGTTTCATAAAACTTAACAACACAAGGATTGCCTCCAATGAAAGCTCCATGTTGGAATGAGCCTCTGAACCCACTTGTAGTCATTATTACAATAAAGGTCCTAAGCTCTTATACAAACAAAAAAATTAAAACACTATTTATATCACTTCCAGTTATGAGTCTGCAAAACTTCATTGTTGCCCACATAAGTAAAATGAGTTTAACTGCAGATTTATACAGATATGATAGCACTCTTCTTGCTGTACTTCCAGGGACCTGTTGATATTGGTTTTGCACACTTACATTTCCTTTATTCCCGCACAAGAGCATGGGTATTGGATGATGATTTGGGTTTAAGAGTGGTTTATGGTAGGAAGATTAACCCCCTACGTTTACTGAACGGGTACCAAGTTTTAGTCTTGCCACTCTCAAAGTTTAGGGGAAAGTGTTTTGTTTTGTTTTTAAAGTAGGCTGTATCTTTACAAAGCATATCACATAAGTTTTGTGCATCTCTAAGCCTTTTGATGCTGTGTTTGTATATCTGTTCAGGAAAGCTCCTATGGAATGTAATATGGATTAAATCAGTAAGTGTCTATAAAATGAAATAGAAAATGATAGCCTTTCTATGGTTTTTTCAATCATCCTATAGAATTCTGTAGCCGGGGTATAATTCACATGGTGATTAAAAAATCCATAAAAAAGGAAATAAGTTTCTATTGAATTCTATAGGAATTTCCCATAAAAGTGCTTAACAATTCTATCAATAGTACCTGCTCTGTTTAACTCTTACCATATTATGGTTCTCTGCTTTTTTATATCAGTTTAGTTGGATGGTTTCACAATTTCTTAATGATATTTGGTGATTGGGATAATCCCAAAGGTATATTTGCAGGTAATTGCAAGTCTTGTGTTTTTTGCTCAAGTGTAGTAATTACTAATATCTCCGTGAAGCATTTTCCCTTAAGATAGGATGATTACAATAATTATCTTCATCTATGCAATTACTACTCATTAACTATTTGGATAGCCATATCCCTTCATTTGAACCTAAATTTCATTCTTTTATTAACTGCCTAATAATGAAAATAATGTCACAAACTACATCTCTCTCCTCCTTTGGAACGGCTATGTAGAAACACCCCAAAGACCTGCAAGTATGTACTGCTACCTAGACAAACAGATGGCTTTGTTCCAAAAATGTTACAGCTTCATGTGAGCTGCTAATGATCCATCTATCTACGCATGCAATATGACAGCTGATTTACTTGGAGAGGGTTTAGAGGGCAAAGACTCCACTAGAAAGAGGGGCAATTTCAGCAGTGATGTATAAGGTGGCATAAATCAGACCCTGTAACAGGTTCTAAGATTCTGTATAGGAATGAAGGGCTCTTCTGTCAAATTACACTAACCTCAGATACTAAAACTATGGATTAAAATTCAAGATATGAGTGAAGCTACTAAAGCTAGATCCAGTTAGCTTAACTGGGATATAAAAGGGGTAGAAGCAGTGGCAGATTTGAATGCAGTTATTTTTTTGTACATAATTCTACATTTGTAAGTTCAACTTTCATGATAAAGAGATTGCACAGCAGTACTTGTATTAGGTGAATTGAAAAATACTATTTCTTTTGTTTATTTACAATGCAAATAGTTGTAATCAAAAATAAAGTGAGCACTGTACACTTCGTATTATGTGTTGTAACTGAAAACAATATATTTTAAAATGTAGAAAACACCCAAAAATATTTACTACATTTCAATTGATATTCTATAGAGCTGTCAAGAGATTAAAAAAAATAATCGTGATTAATCGTGTGATTAAAAAAATTAATCGCGATTAATTGTGCAGTTAATCACACTGTTAAACAATAATAGGATACAATTTATTTAAATGTTTTTGGGTGTTTTCTACATTCTAAAATATATTGTTTTCAGTTACAACACATAATACGAAGTGTACAGTGCTCACTTTATATTTATTTTTGATTACAACTATTTGCATTGTAAATAAACAAAAGAAATAGTATTTTTCAATTCACCTAATACAAGTACTGTTGTGCAATCTCTTTATCATGAAAGTTGAACTTAAATATATAGAATTATGTACAAAAAACTGCATTCAAAAACAAAACAATGTAAAATTTTAGCGCATACAAGTCCGCTTAGACCTACTTCTTGTTCAGCCAATCGCTCAGACAAACAAATTTATTTACATTTGCAGAAGATAATGCCACCCATTTCTTGTTTACAATGTCACTTAAAAGTGAGAACAGGCATTCTGATGAGGGGGGAGGGATAGCTCAGTGGTTTGAGCTTTGGCCTGCTAAACCCAGGGTTATGAGTTCAATCTTTGAGGGGGCCATTTAGGGATATGGGGCAAAAACTGGGGATTGGTCCTGCTTTGAGCAGGGGGTTGGACTAGATGACCTCCTGAGGTCCCTTCCAACCCTGATATTCTATGATTCTATGTAGCCAGTGTCCCAAGGTATTTATGTGCCAGATGCGCTAAAGATTCATATATCCCTTCATGCTTCAACCACCATTCCAGGGGACATGAGTCCATGCTGATGACGAGTTCTGCCTGATAACAATCCAAAGCAGTGCGGACCGAGGCATGTTCATTTTCATTATCTGAGTCAGGTGCCACCCACAGAAGGTTGATTTTCTTTTTTGGTGGTTTCCGCATCAGAGTGTTGCTCTTTTAAGACTTCTGAAAGCATGCTCCACGCCTCATCCCTCTCAGATTTTGGAAAGTACTTCAGATTCTTAAACCTTGGATCGAGAGCGGTAGCTTTCTTTAGAAATTTCATATTGGTACCTTCTTTGTGTTTTGTGAAATCTGCAGTGAAAGTGTTCTTAAAATAAACAACATGTGCTGGGTCATCAGCAGAGACTGCTATAACATGAAATATATGGCAGAATGTGGGTAAAACAGAGCAGGGAACATACAGTTCTCCCCCAAGAGTTCAGTTGTAGGGACAGGATTTTATAATTGTACTATAAAAATTGATGTAAACTTTGAATTAATTCTGTCAGCCACCCTTTTTGAATAACAGAAAGGAATGACTGTCTGAGACTGGGATCTTGTTTCCTATATGCATTATAAACTTCCCTCTAGTCATTTCTTTGGTTTAAGGTTTAGTGAGTAAAAGACAGGATCTTGTATTGTGTCTATGTTCATTAGATTAAAGGAATGTTAAAGGCCTGAGCCACAATGTAAACTGTTTTGACCACAAGATTTAGTGAAGTTTAATTTACAGTGAATTCTGCTGAATATAAAATACTGCTGTCTTCTCTGTGAGAGATTGTTTGTGTGAATGAGGAATGCATGCATCAGGAAAAGATAAGGTGTGAAAGCCATCACAAATGTCCAGATGGTCAAGAAAAAGTGAGAGACTTGGAAACACCAGGAGACAATCAGAAAACATCCATTGTATCAGATGCTAAACATCTTAACAGCAATGATGGCCTCAGAGGTGAGGCAACCACCCCCGAAGGCAAGACAACAAATAGGCGATAACGATGGGAAGCCCAACAATAACCATCAAATGATAACAGCGGAAAACCCCAAGATTACCACCACTTAAGGACTAATGATTACAGGATGACATTGCAAAATGCACGGACTCAAATGGGAATTTAGAAGTATAAAGCTGGGGTGTTTTGCCATGAAACTCTGGGTTCAGTCCTGCCAAAACCTCAGAGCATCGCGACCAACAGAGCCCAGCTCCTCACTCGTGTTCAGTCTAACTGGCCATTAGATTGACTCGAGCTACAACAGAATAGTAACTATAGAAACATCAACTGGCAGGACTGTGTGCATGGTGTGTATGTGTGTGTGACTGAAAAGCACATGCTAACTGTTGTATTTTCAGTAAATATGGCATATTTGCCTTCTCTCTTATAAAATATCCTGTGTGCTTTGTATAGCATAACACAGTCACAATTTTAATTAATGCATTTTTTTAAACGAGCATCATCAGCATGGGAGCATCCTCTGGAATAGTGGCCAAAGCATGAAGGGGCATATGAATGTTTAGCATATCTGGCACATAAATACCTTGCAATGTTGGCTACAAAAGTGCCATACAAATGCTTGTTCTCACTTTTAGGTCACATTGTACACAAAAAACAGACAACATTATCTCCTGCAAACGTAAACAAATGTGTTTCTCTTAGCGATTGGCTGAACAAGAAGTAGGACTGAATGGACTTGTAGGCTGTGAAGTTTTCCATTGTTTTGTTTTTGAGTGCAGTTATGTAACCAAAAAAATCTACATTTGTTAGTTGCACTTCCATGACAAAGAGATTGCACTACAGTACTTGTATGAGGTGAACTGAAAAATACTATTGCTTTCGTTGTCCATTTTTACAGTGCAAATATTTGTAATCAAAAGTAATATACACTTGATTTCAATTACAACACAGAATACAATATAGATAAAAATGTAGAAAAATACAAAATATTTAATACATTTTAGTTGGTATTCTATTGTTTAACAGTGCAATTAAAACAGTGATTAATCGCGATTAAGTTTTTTGAGTTAATTGCGTGAGTTAACTGTGATTAATCAACAGCTCTAACATGAATTGATTGCACCCTTTCTTGTTTCCATTTCTTATTTTGAAAGATTGAATATATTCCATCAAATTAATAGAATCATAGAATATTAGGGTTGGAAGAGAGGTGGTCAGGAGGTCATCTACTCCAACCCCCTGCTCAAAGCAGGACCAACACCAACTAAATCATCCCAGCCACGGCTTTGTCAAGCCGGGCCTTAAAAACCTCCCTAGGTAATACATTACAGTGCTTCACCATCCTCCTATTGAAATAGTTTTTTCCTAATATTGAACCTAGACATCCCCCACTGCAACTTGAGACTATTGCTCCTTGTTCCGTCATCTGGTTCCACTAAGAACAGTCTAGATCCATCCTTTTTCGAACCCCCTTTCAGGTAGTTGAAAGCAGCTATCAAATCCCCCCTCATTCTTCTCTACTGCAGACTAAACAATCCCAGTTCCCTCAGCCTCTCCTCATAAGTCATGTGCCCCAGCCCGCTAATCATATTTGTTGCCCTCCAATGGACTCTTTCCAATTTTTCCACATCCTTCTTGTAGTGTGGGGCCCAAAACTGGACACAGTACTCCAGATGAGGCCTCACCAATGCCAAATAGAGGAGAATGATTACATCCCTCGATCTGCTGGCAATGCCCCTACTTATACGGCCCTAAATGCTGTTAGCCTTCTGTTGACTCATATCCAGCTACTTTTCCACTGTAACCCCTAGGTCCTTTTCTGCAGAACTGTTGCCAAGCCATTCAGTCCCTAGTCTGTAGCAGTGCATGGGATTCTTCCATCCTAAGTGCAGAACTCTGCACTTGTCCTTGTTGAACCTCATCAGATTTCTTTTGGCCCAAACCTCTAATTTCTCTAAGTCGCTCTGGATGCTATCCCTACCTTCCAGCATATCAACCACTCCTCCCAGTTTAGTGTCATCTGCAAACTTGCTGAGGGTGCAGTCCACACCATCCTCCAGATCGTTAGTGAAAATATTGAACAAAACAGGCCCCAGGACCGACCCTTGGGACACTCCACTTGATACCGGCTGCCAACTAGACATGGAGCCATTGATCACTACCCCTTGAGTCTGATGATTTAGCCAGCTTTCTATCCACCTTATAGTCCATTCATCCAGCTCATACTTCTTTAACTTGCTGGCAAGAATACTGTGGGAGACGGTATCAAAAGCTTTGCTAAAGTCAAGGAATAATATGTCCACTGCTTTCCCCTCATCCACAGAGCCAGTTATCTCGTCATAGAAGGCAATTAGATTAGTCAGGCATAACTTGCCCTTGGTGAATCCATGCTGACTATTCCTGATCACTTTCCTCTCCTCTAAGTGTTTCAGAATTGATTCCTTGAGGACCTGCTCCATGATTTTTCCAGGGACTGAGGTGAGGCTGACTGGCCTGTAGTTCCCTGGATCCTCCTTCTTCCCTTTTTTAAAGATGGGCACTACATTAGCCTTTTTCCAGTCATCCAGGACCTCCCCCGATGGCAATGAGTTTTCAAAGATAATGGCCAATGGCTCTGCAATTACATCCGCCAACTCCTTTAGCACTCTTGGATGCAGCACATCCAGCCCCATGGACTTGTGCTCGTCCAGCTTTTCTAAATAGTCCCGAACCATTTCTTTCTCCACAAAGGGCTGGTCACCTCCTCCCCATGCTGTGCTGCCCAGTGCAGTAGTCTGGGAGCTGACCTTGTTCATGAAGACAGAGGCAAAAAAAGCATTGACTACATTAGCTTTTTCCACATCCTCTGTCACTAGGTTGCCTCCCTCATTCAGTAAGGGGTCCACGCTTTCCTTAACCTTCTTCTTCTTGCTAACATACCTGAAGAAACCCTTCTTGTTACTCTTAACATCCCTTGCTAGCTGCAACTCCAAGTGTGATTTGGCCTTCTTGATTTAGTTTCTGCATGCCCGAGCAGTATTTGTATACTCCTCCCTGGTCATTTGTCCAATCTTCCACTTCTTCTAAACTTCTTTTTTGTGTCTAAGATCAGCTAGGATTTCACTGTTAAGCCAAGCTGGTCGCCTGCCGTATTTACTATTCTTTCTACACATCAGAATGGTTTGTTCCTGCAACCTCAATCGGGATTCTTTAAAATACAGCCAGCTCTCCTGGACTCCTTTCCCCCTCATGTTATTCTCCCAGGGGATCCTGCCCATCGTTTCCCTGAGGGAGTCAAAGTCTGCTTTTCTGAAGTCCAGGGTCCATATTCTGCGGCTCTCCTTTCTTCTTTGTGTCAGGATCCTGAACTCGACCATCTCATGGTCACTGCTTCCCAGGTTCCCATCCACTTTTGCTTCCCCTACTAATTCTTCTTGGTTTGTGAGCAGCAGGTCAAGAAGAGCTCTGCCCCAGTTGGTTCCTCCAGCACTTGCACCAGGAAATTGTCCCCCACACTTTCCAAAACTTCCTGGATTATCTGTGCACTGCTATATTACTCTCCCAGCAGATATCAGGGTGATTGAAGTCTCCCATGAGAACCAGGGCTTGTGATCTAGTAACTTCTGTTAGTTGCCAGAAGAAAGCCTCCTCCACCTCTTCCCCCTGGTCTGGTGGTCTATAGCAGACTCCCACCACGACATCGCCCTTGTTGCTCACACTTCTAAACTTAATCCAGAGATTTTTCTGCAGTTTCATACTGGAGTTCTGAGCAGTCATACTGCTCTCTTACTTACAATGTAACTCCCCCACCTTTTCTGCCTGCTGTCCTTTCTGAACAGTTTATATCCATCCAGTTTATATACTCCCCATGCTATGTTGCCCAATGCAGCAGTCTGGGAGCTGACCATGTCTGTGAAGACCGAGGCAAAAAAAGCATTGAGTACTTCAGCTTTTTCCACATCATCTGTCACTAAAATTAGAGTTCTGTAGTCTAGAGTTTAACATTTTCAATATGCTTCCTTTTGATTTGCTAACCACTCCATTACTCCCTATTTAAATCTTATTAATAGGTGGGGAAACAGTAGCATAGCCAGCCAGTGAAAATCCAGGATGGAAATTAAAATAGTACAGCATGCTGGCACACTCCACAGAACATATCGGGCAGTAAAAAGCTGATCCTTCATTCCCATCACAAATTTTGTAGTAGGAACACAAACTGATAGAGCATGAATCTGTTCTCTTGACAAACCTTTTTCATGGCAAAGAACATAATTAAAATGTGGGGAAAGTAGTGCACAAACTTAAATCAATCATTTTTAATCAAGAAACATTTTTTAACTTGTTTTCCTATGCAGATACAGTATGAAATGTAATTTAATCTGTAGTGGATTCCCCAGTTAGAATTATAAAATATAAAAAGAAGAAACATGATTATGTAACTACTTTATCATGTCAAATTCAGCTAAAAAGAGCATTTCTCTCAAACATTTTATCATGAAAATTCCCCTCAATTTAGCTTCTGACAGGGTGTTGAACTCTCCCAGTGAACACAACGTTGGAATGTCTTACCTCACAGAAGCCCAATATGGGAAGCTAATGAATTTATTAGAGATGATACAATCATTTTACCAATTTAGAACTCACACTTCGGTTCGAGAATTAGAATATAACTTATAAATTTGGGCTAAAGCAGAGTCCTAGGCTGCTGAATGGGTTTTTAAATATATTGGATCTTATGTTGCCTTAGAAGCAGGACAAGAAGTACTTTAAAACAAATATTTCTATTGTTTGTACATCACTGGTTCCTATATAATTACAAATGAGTACAAATCCTGAAGTCCTTTCTCAGTGTTCATGGAACCCTTACACAAACAAAACTCCTCTATTGAGTTTATCAATTTATATTTATCCATTACAATTTATCCCATGGTATATTAAAATTAAATTCCACTTAAGAACAAAATGAAGAGGGAGAAATATTGTTCAGATGTTGATAGTGTTTGATGGATTCCTAAGATTTTAAAGAGTATTCTAAATTTTAGGAAGCCCAAAAGACCACTGCTTCTCCTATCCCCAGAATTTATAGCATGAAATAGAGTATACCTAATGCTACTCATTCTATATAGCTTTGTGTAACTGTTGCATATGAAGTTAAAGGTGGACTGAAAAGATGTTTTTCAAATAACTGTAATAAACGATTTTCAATCCCAAATTACTAAAAGTGGAATTCACCCTTCAGAAGGTCTGGATCATCTTCAGGCTTTGTGAAGAGAATTAAGTGGGAGGGGTGGACTGGAATTCAGCCATCCAAACTTTGGGCAGGCTACGCAGCCGCAAATCAAGCCCTTCACAACCATTATTCTAGTTATTGCCGGGAACAGCAGCTAATCTCTGTGATGTGGTTTTGAACCGATGGCTCAGTCAGTGAATGCAGGGCTACCACAGACACAACCTCTGCAGCACTCATTGGATACTAAGGCTACATCTACAGTTGGAGCTGGGTGCCTGATTCCCAGCTTGCACAGACAATGGTAGCATAGCTCCAGTAACATGGGTCGTGGAGGAGCAGCAGCATGCGCTGGCTGTGCAGAGTACAAACAGAGCAGAACCCCATGAGTGCATACTAAGCCTGGCTCGCCTGTGTTGCTACCACCTGTGCTACCCCTGCTACACTCCTATTTTCAGTGCACTAGCTCGATGAGAACTCGCACAAGTATGTTAATGCAGGCAGGGAATCATACCTCCAGCTCCAAGTGTAGACATAGACAGAGGCCTCTCATGTGCATGTGCACTTCAAAGAGAACATTTAATCCCAAATATTTCAGGATCAATTATTCTTCCACTTACCTGTTAAGGCTGCTGTAAAAGTTGATATTACCAAAACTTAATGCAAAACATTCTCCGTATGCATCCTACTGTTTTAAGAGGCATATCATCAAATATTGCATGGGGAATGGAACTCTCAACATTAGGCCTTGGCAAATAAGTGTAGGATGAGATGCTTTTTTGAGATAGTTGCTTTTAAAATGTAAATCTATTCGTATTTTTGAGCTGACAAATGTAGTGTTTTCTGGTATTGGTCTGGAACCTTGAACAGTTTTAAAATATATTTTCAAAGCACTTCAGTTCACTTTAGATCATTCAATAATTTAAACTGCAGGTTATTAAACTTGAATTCATTTGCAGGCTGTGCTCTGACTGCTCAGTCTGATTCATAGTCCCTAGATACTATGGTGATGGACACGTTAAAGCCCATGGGCAGGCAGGCAGAAAGTGGCTGGCATACAGCAACTGAGAAAAAACTTGGTGGTGACTGAAGAAACCCTCAGAACGTCATAAAATATAGTGCCTTCTAAATCATAAGTACTGTATGTACATTCTTTAAAAAAAAGCAAGCACCATCAAAAAATAGTCCTATGAAATATAGCAGCTATAAAAATTCTCTAAAATACATTCATCTAAAAAACAGGAGTCACGGGCCAATAAGCTATGTACTCTATGATCTCTTAACTAATCCATAATGACCAGCAATGACCTCCATGAACTTTAATTGCTCAACCAGTTCAATACTCTAGTGCTACATTCAAGAGCTATGACACCAGCCTTTTTCAGGTTCTGTAGCTGTTAAAATCTTTAGAATGTGGCTTGAAAATTGAAAACCCCAGGGTTTAAAATAGTCATAGTTTAATCATGTAAACTAATTCAAAGAAGAAAAAATGTGAGATTTCATGTGAATGCTGCTTGCAGGTCATGACTACAACCACCTCTTGAGCAATAAATCCATGGTGTAAATCAAATGTGCCATGATGTTTGAAATGAAAGTTCACTCTCACAAAACAACTCTTCGCATGAGGAGGTGATATGCTAAGCATATAACCTGAGATTCAGGTTTCTTGGCTCCTACTGCCTAGAAGACTATGTAGGTTCCAGACCAGGAAACACAGCTGGATCTTGGAGGCAAGAATGTAAACAAACAGGAAGAACTGGTGAAAGCATTACAGGGCTCAAAGATCTTTCCATATGGGCAGTTCTGAAATCCCAGTAGGTCAAATGCAGCATTACACAGCCATAGCTCACCAATACAACAATTCATGGCTACTGATCCTTGGCAAGTATAGGGTCTCTCCAAGGATTTTTTGATACGCAAACTGTGCTATGCTGGTTAACAAGCACAACTAAGCAATGTTAACCTGAAGTCTGATGTATAAACAGAAGAGTTTTCACACTGAAGTAAATATTGAGGACAGCCAAAGTTGCTGCAGAGTAGTGTATACAAATGGAATTTAATACATACACACGCACACACACACATACACACTTAGGTGGTGTATACTGGTGTAGCACCACTGAAGTTATGCTGAGTTATACCTGCAAAGTACCTGGCCCAGAATTCCAGGATCTGATTTCAGTTGCACTGCTGTACGTCCAGAATAATTCTACTGAATGAGCCAATGAGTTACTTTGGATTTACACTGATACAACTGAGGTCAGAATCCGGCCCACGGTGTTCATCCGTATAGCTTGAGGGAAGCCAAAGAGACTACTCTGCTGCAGTTTTTGAAATGTCTTTTAATGCAAGCTTGAGTGTTTTGCACATAGCTGAGGCACTGATAAGGGGATACGCTTTAACTGAAACTGTCTTGTAACTTAAGAGAGCTTTCCCTGCAGGATTACACCTCAACCTGATTTGATTTTTCCTGATATTACAGGCTTCAGCAGAGAAATGAAATTGTGCTTTCTACCTTGACACTTAAGCCTGAAGTGACAGCTATGAATCAGGGTAAGGAGGAAGCTACTCAGAAATTACTATCCTTATTTCATTTTTGAACTCTGAGTCTAAAGTGTTCCTTTCTGCAGATGAAATAGGTTGGCATTCTTGAGAACAGAAGCATACATTTATGGGGCCAGAAACTTGAATAAATACTAGTTTAGGTTAACACTTTAGTTATTGAAGGAATGTTTAATTGGAGATGAGTTTTCTAATTATGTTCCCAAAATAGACTGTGAACATCTGGCAAGGACAATTCCTTATTACAAAGGGTTAATATTTTAACCAGACAGTTATGATGAATTATCTTTAGATGCATAAAGCCTGATGGTGATCTCACTTACATTTGTGTTTTCTCAGACTGAGAGTCCTGACCCCTCAGGGGGTCGCAAGCTGTCAGCCTCCACCCTCAAACCCTGCTTCACTTCCAGCATTTATAATAAGGTTAAATTTTAAAAATATGTTTTAATTTATGGGGGGGGGGTAGTGCTCAGAGGCTTGCTGTGTGAAAGGGGTCACCAGTGCAAAAGTTTGAGCACCACTGTCATAGACATCAGTGGAATTATCCCAATTAAATGAAATCAGGCTCAGGCTCACTGGGTCCTTGTTACAACCTGGCTATGTCCCTCTCTCTGGACAGATTCTAGTCTGTTGTAAGTGGACCCAATCACTGGATCCCACATCCTTCTAACTCCTCTGAGTCTCGATAGTGACTGGTCACTGTTTCTAGGTCTGGGTCTCTCAAGCACATTCCCAGCTGCAGATTTGCAGCCTGGGTGACTTAGACCCTGAAACAAATGTCACAACTCTCTCAAGCCTCCATTTGCTTAGGCACGTTTCCCCTGGAGACCACCTGGCTGTGGGAGCTCTGGTTTCCAGTTATATCTTCTAGGGACAACATAGCAGGAAAGCAAGTAACACACAGCCATTTTGTAACCACAGCCACTTTACTCTTGAAAGCATTAGAGAGCTACACATCTTCGAAAAACAACAAAAATCCTGTACACTTCCCCCTTGGTCTGATCTCATCTCTCCTGTGAATCCTGCGTTTGGTCAAGGTCTTTAGAGAAGGCAGCTCTTCCTGTCTTCTTGTCCTGATGGTCTTGAATGTCATGGTGGTGTGGCTTGGTTCTCCTTTCTTAGAAAAGCATCCTCTTTTTAACAACACCTCTTTTCCTCATTTGCCTAAATTCATCAGCTGGCAGAGTTCCGGGCTCTACCCCTACCCCCATCAGTTTCTGTGTAGAGACATATTCAACTTAAATGTCCCGGGCAGTAGAAAACCCATTGTTCCAGTATGGGATAGTAATTCAACGTTGATGGCTCTCGACTGCTGTCATAGCTTCTAAGGCATACTCTTTCCACCAGGGGCTTTTCTACACTTAAAACACTGCAGCTGCACCACTGTTGTGCTTCACTCAAGACACTATCTATGCCAATGGCAGAGGTTCTCCTGTTGGTGGAGGTACTCCACCACTTGAGAGGTGGTAGCGGTGTCAAAGGGAGACTTCTCCTGTAGACCTAATGCTGTCTACACTGGGAGTTAGGTTGGTTTAACTGTGTAGTCCAAGGGTGTGACTTTCTCACACCCCTGAACAACATAGTTATACCAGCCTAATTTCCTGGTGTAGACCAGGCCTAGTTGTCAAGCTCTTGTCACTTAATGGATGCTCTACTCCACAAAGGAGGTTGCAATACAACTTAAAGGTCACACACCAAAATGAAGGTTACAAAATGAAGTGAAGTCACTGAAGCAACATGGGGTCACAATTTGGAACAGGCATATCCAACAATCTGTCACTGTCCTATTATCTCAATGAGTTACAAAGCAGTTACTCAGACACTGTAATGGAAAAATATGACCTATATAACATCAGAGCTTACAACGGTCTTGAAGTGCTAAGACTGTCACTTCCCCAAATTTGCAATAGTGGGTAAAATTTCAGAACTTGGAGAGCTAGTTTAAACAACCCTGCCAGTGACTGTCTTGTCTTAGATCCTCGAGACAGGTTTCCTTTTTCAGTGGTCATGTTTGCCATCCATGTGACCTAACACATTTTAACCATTATGTATGTATATCCTGGTCCCAAATCCTCAACTAGTGTAAGTCAGCTTCATGACAATTTACATAAGTTTTAGATCTGGCCCATTTATGTAACTGTGATCTAAAGTAATTACCTTTCTTATTATCCATTATATATATATTCAAATTGTATAGTGAGGGGAAAATGCAGTACAACATACAGCAGTAGTGAAGGTATCAACAAAAGGTGAGATTTTCAGATACACCTAAAACAGTTAAATCTTTCGTGGGTGAATACCCACTTCATCAGATGCATGACATGCATCTGACGAAGTGGGTATTCACCCACAAAAGCTTATGCTCCAATACGTCTGTTAGTCTATAAGGTGCCACAAAACTCTTTGCCGCTTTTACAGATCCAGACTAACACAGCTACCCCTCTGATACTAAAACAGTTAGGCATCCAACTCTCATTAAGTTTAATTCCTAACTCTCTTAGAAGTCATTTGGAAATCCCAGTTTAATTGTACAATCTACGAGCTTGACTCCTGGAACATTTTCTAAATTAGTTCTGCTTCTCTTTAAGAGCACAGAAAGAGAGAGAGAGAGAGAGAGAGAGAGAGAGAATTACATTCCTATGTTAGAGAGAGAGAAAGGGAGAGAGAGTTTCTGGGGGGTGGGGAAAGACTGATTTGGAAGGGGAAAAAATGTTCATCCAAATGAAAGTTTGGTCACACTTCATTGACAAAGTCTATTGTGTATGGTAAGTAATGAGTGAGTTTAAAACAAACCCAAAAAACTTTAATCTTCGCTCCACAGAAAAATGATACATTAGCGGGAGTAAAACTACCATCAGATAATACGCATCTTCTGAAACTTCACAGTTTGCTTTAGTTGGGATTTATATGAAAATTTCAGAAAATATATTTGGCACAAGAAGACCTGCTATCTGTATGGCTGACATCTGACTTGTACTACAAGAGTTCTAGAAATTATCCTCTCTTTCCCGCACCCCTCCTTTATCTTTTTGCATGAACTGTAATGGAAAATTATGAAATACTTAAATGTATGGTGGAGGGAAATGATATATTTTTAGCATTTCCGTTATTTATGAATTATTTCATAAATGTTCAGTGCAGAGTTTACTTTTTCTTTTTCATTTTCAGCTCTAGCATATGTATTTCTTCCCAGCAAGTTGCCCCATCTTTATCTACTTTTACCTGGTAGCTACATAAATTTAGCAGATTCCCCCTCCCACTTTATTAATCAGAGCCTGGAAAAATCTGCAACTTTGGTGACAGTCACTGTTGAATTTTGTAACTGAAAAATTTCAATTCTATGGACCAACGTTTTTCTCCTATGGCCCCTCCTGTCTCCTTTTTGTAGCCCTTTGCACTCCCTCATTTCTCTTTGTTGTCCCTGCCTCATTATTACTTCATATACCTTTTCTCTCTATTCCACCTCTCTCCTGCTTCTTTGCCTCCACCCTCTTTGCTATCACCTTCCTTCTTATCCCTCATTCCCATTCACTCCATCTCTTTGGCTATGTCTACACTATCAATTACTTTGGTTGCTCAGGGGTGTGAATAAGTGAATAAGGGTGAGTGACATAAGTTACATCAACCTAAGCACTGGTGTGGACAGCACTATGTTGGCGGGAGAGCTTATCCCGCCAACATAGCTACCACCTCTTATGGAGGCAGGAGTTATGAAGCCTATGTCTCTCCCATCCACTTAGAGCGTCTTCACCAGAAGCACTACAGTGCACATCAGTGCAGCTGTGCTGTTGTAGATGCTGTAGTGTAAAGAATAATGCTGTGTCTACACAACTCCCTCTTGCATTTTGTAGTCTATGTTAAATAGAAATTAGGTTTTGGCCTAACTTAGCTTAAGTGTAGAAGAGCATGGGAAATTGAGAGTGCTGGTGTGAGAGAGTTAGAAGTAAATTGGAGACCATAAGATGAGAAAAGTGAAGTTAGCAAAGGCATGACCCAAAGTTGTATTGTGGCTATGTTTTGTTTATAACTGGTTTCTGTGGGGTTTTTAGTGAGTGTTTGAGAATTCTGAACTGTTATTACAATGATTTCTATATTGATCATATGGGAAGGATATGGAAGGAATAGCCTAGCTAAATTGCAGGAAAGCTCTGCCGTAAATATAAAGGGAAGGCTAACCACCTTTAAATTCCTCCTGGCTAGAGGAAAAACCCTTTCACCTGTAAAGGGTTAAGAATCTAAAGATAACCTCACTGGCACCTAACCAAAATGACCAATGAGGAGACAAGATACTTTCAAAGCTGGAGGGGGGGGAAACAAAGGGTTATCTATGTCTGTGTGTTGCTTTTGCCAGGACCAGAGCAGGAATGCAGGTCAGAACTCCTGTAAAGAGTTAATAAGCAATCTAGTTAGATATGCGTTGATTCTGTTTTGTTTAAATGGCTGATAAAATAAGTTGTGCTGAATGGAATGTATATTCCTGGTTTTTGTCTTTTTTTAACTTAAGGTTTTGCCTAGAGGGATTCTCTATGTTTTGAATCTGATTACCCTGTAAGGTCTTTACCATCCTGATTTTACAGAGGTGATTCTTTTACTTTTTTTCTGCAATTAAAATTCTTCTTTTAAGAACCTGATTGCTTTTTCCTTGTTCTTAAGATCCAAGGGTTTGGGTCTGTGTTCACCTATGCAAATTGGTGAGGAATTTTATCAAGCCTTCTCCAGGAAAGGGGGTGTACAGCTTGGGGGGGATTTTGGGGAGAAAGACATTTCCAAGTGGGCTCTTTCCCTGTTATATTTGTTAGATGCTTGGTGGTGGCAGCAATAAAGTCCAGGGACAAAAAGTAAAATAGTTTGTACCGTGGGGAAGTTTTAACCTAAGCTGGTAAAAATAAGCTTCGGGGGTTTTTCATGCAGGTCCCCTCATCTGTACCCTAGAGTTCAGAGTGGGGAAGGAACCTTGACAAGCTCCAATTGACTACAAAAAGTAGGTTGAAAAATTATAAGGCTGGTACTTCACTCTATTAATCACACATTAATGCACTATTTCATCTTTGAGTATAAATATAATTGTAGTATTGTATAAGTGGTAATTGTATGCTTGGTTACTTTTAAAGAAAGTTTAATTTTATCCTTCAAAATGTTCCCTAATTATCCTCTACCAAATACATTTTCTGTAACCAACCTAAGAGCTCAAACCAACAAAACCAAGTTGGGTTTTATTATATCCTTGTCTTTAACAACTTAATGTTAATTATAAACATTTCAGCATAAAGTAAAAAAGTTACACTTTCTCCTTGCATCCCTGGAGTGTCCTTCTTTAACCTGAAGGTAAACCACCTGCTCCCCTATAGTCTGCCTTCCCCCTGCAAGCTCTGGTATGCTGCGTGGCTTCCATTAAGCTCTTCCTGTTTTGTATTACCATAGAGACAGAAAGTCTGAGGTATCTATTAGAAGAATAGCAAATACACACAGGACAGCTATGATTCCCAGAAGAGGGCAGAGAAGCAGCAGTAAGGACTCCAGAACACTGTAGGCTGAAGATGCTGGGGGCAGTATTCTGCTGCAGCAGAGACATTCTGAAGCTCAGACTCTGTTATTTTTTCTACATTTTCATGATCACAAAGAGCAATCTTCCCACCTACTACATTTGTTCACATTTCTGTGATGATTCTTAAAGGTTCTTTACCTACTTTTAGGAGCATTTAGATGCCACAGGGATAAGAATCATGACAGGATTTTCAAAAGAGCTCAGTGGGGTGACAAATCTTTCCCACTGAAGTCATTGGTAAACTCCTGCTGACTTCAATTGGTTCAGATTTAGGCACCCACTGAGTACTTTTAAAAATCCCATCCTAAATAAATAACTTAAGATGGATAGATAAGCAGATAACTAATGGCCATGCTACTTACTGTACCTGATTCCTTGAATTAAGGTGTCAGTTGTACTGTATGTCTCAGCTGATGACAAGCAGAACTAGGAGCTGACTAGCAGCCCCAACACATTGTTTTGGTGCCAGCTCTGAAGGGAGAGTGTGCAGTGTTGCCAAATCTGATGATATTTGGTGTTTTTCCTCAAAGTCCCAGCTCTTAAAATCAGCTGATTATGTGAGAATCTCAACTTTAAAAAAAAATTGTTTCTGTACCCCATGGTTGCAGAGATGTGAACCCTTAAGACTCAAAACCCAGAAGGTAAAAAAAAAGAACCTCAGATCTATTATTTTTTAAATGTCATGATTTTTAAGCCAATCTTGTTATATTTTTAGGGCCTGACCTGATTCATGGTTTTTCAGTGGTTCAATAGTCTCCTGTAGGCTGTAGTATTTTGGTAGTTGGGTTTAGGGTGTTGGTGGCCTGTCATATACAAGAGGTCAGACTAGATGATCTAGTGGCCCCTTCTGGCCTTAAACTCCATGACAATTCTGAGACTGACATCTACAATTTACCACCTAGACTATGTTAACCTTTGGACTTCAGATCCCATAAATGAACTCAAACCTTATTATCAAATGAGGCCCTCATTCAAAGTCCAATGAAATGAATAAAAAGATTTCCAGGCCCTGAAATCTGATAAAGTCAGCACAAGGTAGGACAACAGCAGTCAAAACAGAGGTTGCTCATCACAATGCCTAATACTAATTAAATATTTTTGTCTGTTTTGGGAGAAGGAGGCTGGTTTATTATTTAAAAAAAAAAAAGGCACTGTTCCTCTGTAAAACGATAAGTATTCTGTTATATAGCAGTTTAGATTAAATTTAGATAAAATGTTTTTCTTTTTCCACAATAAATTTTGTTTACATATTTTAAATTGTTCATATTGTATACAGTGACATATTGTAAAAATTTTGAAAATAAGAACAAAGAATAATCATGAGTGAGTCAAAAGGCAATCAAAAGGAATCTGTATTTTACAAAAAAAATGAATCTTCAGGGATTTTCCTACCTGTTAATCTTGCATATGAAGGCTGTATCTGAATGAAAACCTAAGTTGCACAGTTGTGTCCCTGTAAAACAACCAGAGAAAAACAGAAACAAGAGATGAGGCGGCAAATATATATATATATATATATATATATATATATATATTTGCAAATAAACACACAGCAAAATTAAGAAAAAAAAATCCAACCAACATCAGTAAAACAGACAAAGAAAGAGCAAAGAAAGCAAAGCCCAGAATTTTGTAAATCATCTGCAAACTATTTAAAGGAATAAGGGTCTTATGATTCCATCACCAAGGCAACCCCAGAGCCATAATTCCAATGGCACTGACTCCTTGTTCAGGCTGAAAGTAGTTTGAGCTGTACAAAACTTCTGATTTTCACTCTGCAAAAACAAACACAAATCATGCAAAAAACACAGAAATGCAGGTTTGTTTTTGCTTTGTTATTTTTGAAAGACATTACAAGAATTCCTTTTGCTCAACTCTGACCACTGGCACGATCTCTGTTAAAGAGGTACTAGCTATGCCATTCATGTCTGATGTGATTTAATGCAATGTGTCAAGAAGTATTATGACAAGGGAAACTTAATGACGGAAGCAAAATAATTATTCAGCCTCCTAAGTAGCACCCTCTGTAGGAATTTTCATGAAATGGTAACAGTGGGGCATCATGTCAGTAATTAATATTTCCTGTAGATATGCTGTCCCCACAGATTTAATTTGCCCATAAATGTTTTCTCAAGTATCTGTAAATTAACTCAACTCTGCACTTTTCCATTTGAAAGCTCACTATCTTTTCCACATAGGTTTGAAAGATGCTTTGAGAAGGAAACCTACAGCTCTTTAGTTCCTACTAAAATGTCGTACATCATTTAAAGTGAAGTCTAAACATGGCCTAAAGTATAGCCAAACCTTGATGTTCGACATGTGGATTCTTCAGTTAAATCAATGCCAAGCAGAGACTGACTACTTACACTTTTAACACTCTACTTGTTTGTTCATTCATCACAAAACTACTGCACCCATGGACATTTCCTTACTGCTCTGTTCACAGACTAGGGCAAAATTAAGTTCTGTTTCTGACATTGCTGATATTATATACAGATAGATTGCTTATAAGGCATCTAGGTCTGTGGTGCCAAGCTTCAATTTCTGCACAATTCATTTTCTTTTTATTAGATTGACTAAAAAAGCTTGGAACACAAGGTTTTGGGGCTTCCAAATACCTCATCAGAAGTATTAGCAGATAGCTACTAAATTACATAGTTACTTTTTTGCATCCAGTGAATGTGAGTGAACCAAGCTTCACAGCCAGGAAGTTAAGATTCTCCCATCAACCCTCGCAGCACATAATAAAAAGATAATGAAACCCTATCTTCCATGTAAATTACTCATAGAAGAGAACACCACGTAGTAGACAGGAGAATTAAGCAAGTTTCCTACACAGTGAGTTACCAGCTGAGCCTGCTGTCAGTATGGATTACAACAACACCAAACTGTTGTTTCTTATGTTTTACATGACATTTCATTTAATTATAAAATATGTCCTAAACACCTCATAAAAGTAATAAGTGACATTGGAAAAGAAAGCACCACATTAAGGAACACAAGAAGCTAGAACTAAACCAGATACCTCCATAGTAGGTGATGGCATATCTTCAGAAGTACAAGAGATAGCACCTGAACAAGAGTTCACAGAGTATTATCAATTTGCCAGCATGACTGTTTTCACCTCACAAAACATCTGTACTCTCAAAGAAACTTCAGTTTAATCCAGAAATTCCAACTACTCCCACACAGTGATTCAGGAGACTTGGAAGAGCTTTTCTGCTTATTTTGTGATTGGGAGTCCTTCCATGAACAAGAAAATACTGAGGATGCCACAGCAGGGGAACCTGTTCAAACTCCCAGATTTCTCTCGCAAGCAGAAAACTCCAGAAAGGACACTTATTTTAGTACTTGAAGATAGTAAGTGAAGGTCCAAATAAAGCAGGATGAACTGCAATCAGGACCAGGACAGAGAATTTAAGTTTTCAGAAGAAATATTATAGTGCAAGACTTTTAAAAATGGCTAAAGTTGGGTTACCACTGAACGGGTGTTAGGGGGCTTATTCCTTCACCCACTTACTTCCCTGGTCCTTCTCGTATGAACAGAGAGCAACAATACCCGAAGTCCAAAGATGCAAACAATTCGATGTTTATTGGGGTGAACTTCCAGCAAGCATGATTCCAGTTTCCTTCCTTAGTGTCCCCCTTCCCAGCTCTGACACCACAGAGCCTTACCTGTGTCCCTGTTCCCATTCCCCCCCATTAGCAAAACATGATTCCAATTTCCCTACCCCCATTCCCTGTTACCATTTCCCCCCTTAGCAAAACATGATTCCAATTCCCCACCCCCATTCCCTATTCCCATTCCCCCTTACTTCCTGATTGACTGCAGACTATATAGTAAAACTTGAGTTCTGCTTAGCTATCCCTTAACCTATCATTTTACTGAAATTTAACTAACCAATCCTAACATATTGTAACATGATTATTCAACCAATTATATCCCACCACCTTAATTAGTTTACACCCAGCAAAATTAATTATACAGCAGACAGAAACAATCACAGAACTAGACAGAGACCATGCAAATAAACAATAGCAAAGTTTAATGACAAAACAGTACAGAAGTGACGATTTCACAACTACATCTATAAAGACATAAGGGTTTCACAGCTGTGTCTGTTGATAAGTGAGTTCTTACCAAACAGAAAACTACCAAACTAAATTTCCTTTTACATCCTGTAGGCTCTTCCCTTTGTCTGGAGGTGATCAGCATTATCAGGACAGGATTGTATTCCTAACAGCCCAATTTCAATGTGACTAGTTTGGAATGTGAGGATGTGACCCTTCACTTCCCAGTTTATGGCTGCCTCTGCTGTTTAGCCAAAGGCCTTAGCCTAAGAACAGGGCCTCAGACTGTCACAGTGAGAAAAGGCCTTTACACCGGCAGACAGTGATTTTGATTCTTTCTTTTATACCTCTAGAACTAGCTAAGTGATAAGAATACACTTAAATTCTTAGAGTATAGGCCTTTACAGACAAGCCTGAATATCTATATCCTAACAATGGGAACTGAGGGAGCTCACGACATTTGAAAATCAGGCCACTTATATACTTGCCAGCTATGGATTTAGGAACCAAATTAAGGCTTTTTTCTTTTCTTTTCTTTTTTAAATCTTGTCCATAATCATTGTTAAAATAAAGGGGTAAGAGCTTTAATAATTGTGAACAAAATATATATTATTAAAGACTTAACACTCACAACTATAAGCCATCAGTTGTAGGCATTACTAGCAGAAGGAACACAAAAATATAGAAGTAAACTTTTCAAATTTGATTCCTTAGCATGCCCTATTAGGGACATTATATACTACACAAATTCCATCCAATATACAGACCAGGCAACCCTGACCAGACAATTATCTCAGACAATGCTCTCATTACTAACAGAGGAGGCTTCTGACTGTGTAAAAAACATTCTCACACAGTTACCCACTTACATAGTTTTATCTTGCATGCTCCTGATTTTCTGCACAAGCTGACTCCCTACTGGTCACAATGGCTACAACTAGACTGCAACTATCAACTCTATTTAGACAAGCTAACAGCTTGCAAAAGTTCACCAGAAGAGACTAAATAGCATCATAGAATAATACTGTGAGGTGCTCAGACTCTGGATTGAACCACACTTACTTTATTGTCAGGAATTAATCTGCAGAACCGAGGTATAGCAATAGGAAGTAAGCCAGCACCTCTATATGCCACCATTTGTGTGAGTGACTTAAGAGTAAATGTCCTATTGGCACAAATTACCCAGCTTTTAATATACTACAGATCCACCAATGACATTTTTCTCATCTGGATGAACAGTGGGGACAAATTAAACGAATCTCATAAACCTTTCAACTTTTTTTCTTCATAACAGTTAAAAAGAAAATTGAATGGCCTCTCTGCTCTCCAGACAGAATCAGCTTCCTGAACAGAATTTTCACCTGAGAGAGGGGGGGTCTTTTGCATGACCCTGAAATCTCACTATGTTTAATTGTAGATCACAGAATCATAGAATCATAGAATATCAGGATTGGAAGGGACTTCAGGAGGTCATCTAGTCCAACCCTCTGCTCAAAGCAGGACCAATCCCCATTTAAATCATCCCAGCCAGGGCTTTGTCAAGCCTGACCTTAAAAACATCTAAGGAGGCAGATTCCACCTGTGCTTAACATTGCTAGTGAAAAAGTGTTTCCTAATATCCAACGTAAATCTCCCCCACTGCAACTTGAGACCATTACTCCTTGTTCTGTCATCTAGTACCACTGAGAATAGTCCAGATCCATCCTCTTTCGAACCCCCATTCAGTAGTTGAAAGCAGCTACCAAATCCCCCTCATTCTTCTCTTCTGCAGACTAAAAAATCCCAGTTCCCTCAGCCTCTCCTCATAAGTCATGTGCCCCAGCCCGCTAATCATATTTGTTGCCCTCCAATGGACTCTTTCCAACTTTTCCACATCCTTCTTGTAGTGTGGGGCCCAAAACTGGACACAGTACTCCAGATGAGGCCTCACCAATGCCAAATAGAGCAGAATGATCACATCCCTCAATCTGCTGTCAATGCTCCTACTTATACAGCCCAAAATGCTGTTAGCCTTCTTGGCAACAAGGGCACGCTGTTGACTCATATCCAGCTTCTGGTCCACTGTAACCCCTAGGTCCTTTTCTGTAGAACTGCTGCGTAGCAGCTCGGTCCCTAGTCTGTAGCAGCGCATGGGATTCTTCCGTCCTAAGTGCAGAACTCTGCACTTGTCCTTGTTGAATCTCATCAGTTTTCTTTGGGCTCAAACCTCTAATTTGTTGAAGTCCCTCTGTATCCTCTCCCTACTTTCCAGCATATCTACCACTCCTCCCAGTTTAGTGTCATCTGCAAACTTGCTGAGGGTGAAATCCACGCCATCCTCCCAATCGTTAATGAAGCTATTGAACAAAACAGGCCCCAGGACCGACCCTTGGGACACTCCACTTGATACCGTCCTCCAACTAGACATGGAGCCATTGATCACTACCCGTTGAGCCTGATGATCTAGCCAGCTTTCTATCCACCTTATAGTCCATTCATCCAGCTCATACTTCTTTAACTTTCTGGCAAGAATACTGTGGGAGACAGTACCAAAAGCTTTGCTAAAGTCAAGGAATAACACGTCCACTGCTTTCCCCTCATCCACAGAGCCAGTTATCTCGTCATAGAAGGCAACTAGATTAGTCAGGCATGACTTGCCCTTGGTGAATCCATGCTGACTGTTCCTGATCACTTTTCTGTCCTCTAAGAGCTTCAGAATTGATTCCTTGAGGACCTGTTCCATGATTTTTCCAGGGACTGAGGTGAGGCTGACTGGCCTGTAGTTCCCCGGATCCTCCTTTTTCCCTTTTTTAAAGATGGGCACTACATTAGCCTTTTTCCAGTCATCCAGGACTTCCCCCCACAAGTTTTCAAAGATAGTGGCCAATGGCTCTGCAATCACATCAGCCAACTCCTTTAGCACCATAGGATGCAGCACATTCAACCCCATGGACTTGTGCTCGTCCAGCTTTTCTAAATAGTCCCGAACCATTTCTTTCTCCACAGAGGGCTGGTCACCTCCTCCCCATACTGTGCTGCCCAGTGCAGTAGTCTGGGAGCTGACCTTGTTCATGAAGACAGAGGCAAAAAAGCATTGAGTATATTACCTTTTTACACATCCTCTGTCGCTAGGTTGCCTCCCTCATTCAGTAAGGGGCCCACACTTTCCTTAACATTCTTCTTCTTGATAACATATCTGAAGAAACCCTTCTTGTTACTCTTAACATCCCTTGATAGATGCAACTCCAAGTGTGATTTGGCCTTCTTGATTTCGTTTCTGCATGCCCGAGTATTTGTATACTCCTCCCTGGTCATTTGTCCAATCTTCCACTTCTTCTAAGCTTCTTTTTTGTGTCTAAGATCAGCAAGGATTTCACTGTTAAGCCAAGCTGGTCGCCTGCCGTATTTCCTATTCTTCCTACACATCGGGATGGTTTGTTCCTGCAACCTCAATAAGGATTCTTTAAAATACAGCCAGCTCTCCTGGACTCCTTTCCCCCTCATGTTATTCTCCCAGGGGATCCTGCCCATCATTTCTCTGAGTGAGTTAAAGTCTGCTTTTCTGAAGTCCATCCATATTCTGCTTCTCTCCTTTCTTCCTTGTGTCAGGATCCTGAACTTGACCATTTCATGGTCGCGGCCTCTCAGGTTCCCATTCACTTTTGCTTCCCCTACTAATTCTTCTTGGTTTGTGAGCAGCAGGTCAAGAAGAGCTCTGCCCCTAGTTGGTTCCTCCAGCACTTGCACCAGGAAATTGTCCCGTACACTTTCCAAAACTTCCTGGATTGTCTGTGCACTGCTGTATTGCTCTCTCAGGAGATATCAGGGTGATTGAAGTCTCCCATGAGAACCAGGGCCTGTGATCTAGTAACTTCTGTTAGTTGCCGGAAGAAAGCCTCGTCCACCTCTTCCCCCTGGTCTGGTGGTCTATAGCAGACTCTCACCACTGCATCACCCTTTTTAAAATTATTTTAGTAAGCTGCAGATCAGTATATTTTAAGAATTCCTTTGTACCCAACTGTGTCCCTCTTTTAGTATGCAGCATGCTGCATGCTTGGATGATAAGTGTAGTGACTGACTGACACTGTATAATTAAAGGTGACCATTTATATCATTATTGCTACCTCACGTATGGTATCAATATCATTTATATCATTATTGCATGTCACGTATGGTATCAATAGAAAAGTTATGATTAAGGCTAAGATTTTGTCATGGATATTTTTAGTAAGTCACAGACAGGTCATGGGCAATAAAGAAAAATTCATGAAAACCCGTAACCTGTCCATGACTTTTATTAAAAATATTGTGACAAAATGGGGAGCTGCGGAGACCCCACATGGCCTGTGGCGGCTGGGCAGCTGCGGGGGCCCCCCACACTCAGGGGGGCTCTTCTGCCCCCTGCAGCGGTCAAGAGCTGCTTGGCTCAGAGCTGTCTACTGCCCACGGCGGCTGGGAGCTGCAGGGTCCCCTCACCACCCATGGTGCCTCGGAGTTCCAAGGGGCCCCTGCTGCCTGGGTAGATGGGTACCCCACAGCTCCTGGCCACCACAGGCAGTAAGGGGATCCTGCAGCTCCCAGCCACTGCTGGCTGAAGTCACAGAGATATCTAGAAGCCATGGATTATGTTAATTCCGTGACCTTCGTGACAAAAATCATAGCTTTAGTTATGATTTGCTAAATATGATAATCCTATTTATATGCATGCATCACCTTTTTATATGAAGTTATGAATATTGGCTACTCATTTGAATCTCAAAAATGTGTTGCATGCCTGGGTGACACCCTCCCAGACAAATTTACATCAGGATTAGATAGCCATGTGTTGATGGCCCATTAAGGACACTCAGCTCTCACAGTGGGCCATTGAAGACATTAAGCATGCTCAGTGAGCCTTTCCTAGACATGTTTCACAAGGCACTGAGGCAATGGCTTCCCAGTGACTCATCATGGCATGTACGGACATGTGACGAGGATTTGTGACCTAAGACTCCACCTTTTGCCAGTAGTTTTCCATGCTCTTGGACTGAAAGTATAAAAAGGAGACTGTGACATCACTTCTTTGTCTTCATTTCCTCTTTCACTTTCACTGCTTTCAAACAGGGAACTGAATGACACCCCCCCCACCCCAACTCCAATCTGTTGATGAATCCAGAGAGTTTTTGTACAAGAAAGCAGATTTGACATCAATGCTATAATCCTGACCAGCAAACTCTAAAGATCAATTGTAATGTATATGATTTCTTAACCATTTAATAGTCTATCCTTTTCATATAATTAAATCTTTAGTTTTAATTACTAAAAGATTGGCTACAAGCATTATTTTTGGGTAAGATATGAGTTATATGTTGACTGGGGGTAAGTGTCCGATCCTTTGGGATTGGTAGAACCTCATGTATAGTGAATTGGGTTTTCAGTAACTTCTCATCATACAAGACCAGTTTGTCTGGATGGGAACCAAGGGCTGAAATGCCTAAAGGGGACTGGTTTCTTGTTAACCAGTGTCATGCTACAAAAGCTCTTTTGTTACCAGTTTGGTGAATCTCATTATAAAATAAACCACCAGTTTTGGAGTGTACCTGCCCTGTTTCTTGCAGTCTGCTCACACTGACATTCTTTTACTATCAAATCTATTGGGAATTCACGGACACCATTAAAACTTAGTACTTGCATTGTTTTTATTAGCCTTTGACATGATGACAGAGTGAGAAAGTTTTGCCATTGGGAGTGAAAAATCACAAAGTTAATCTCGCAAAGTATGTGGACCAAATGCCTTTTAATCTGGAGATTTAGCTGAACATAACATAGACCCAAAGCAAAAAAACAAGCAGGCTTACTGCAGTGAAGTGTTTGATCCAGAGCAAAGCACTAAGTGAAGATTATCAGACTCTTAAAAATGAAATCAAGCTATTAAAAGCCACTGGATAAGGGAAAGGTTCTTTTTATTATTCTGCTACTATCTTATTTGATGTAGCATTAAATTGCCCTTTGGGTAAAGCAGAGAAAAACTAGTATGGGAATGTCTTGTTTTTAATGTTCACTTTCATCTGTGAACCACAAAAGCAATTCATCAATAACAAAACAAGTTGAAATGGTGTATGCAGTGAACACAGCACTCTGCAACAACTGCTTCTTCCAGATAAGACCCAAGGATAAAGTGTGTCCAGAGGGAGATGAAAGCAAGTCAACATAAGGTTCCCATAAGGCATAGAAGCATTTTACTTAGCATGAAGGACTCTTTATCAAGTGCATTTGTTTAGATACATTATAATCAGACCAATGGAAAGCCTGATCTGCACTTTACAATTTTCCCATTAGCACCAAGTAAGGCTTTAAAATGCAGTAATTTGATAACAAGTTCCTTAAATGGCACGCAACATGTACAATTTACTCCATGAACAATGACATGATTCCCCTAAGATAGGTTTAATAAAGCAAAGTAAATCAGAGATTTCTGTTCATTATTTTTAAACATTCAGGAACAACTGCAGGAAATGTGCAACTTCCTAAATAGGTTCCACCTCCAGCAGTTGTCTAGACCAGATGGGAGAGTGACAAGCTCCACTTAATATGTCATAGCATCAGCTCAATCATAAAACAGTGCCAAACAAATCTCTTTGGAATAGGAGCCACCTGTTTACTATAAATACACCTTTTATTTCCCAAAGTTCAGCTTTAATTTATGATGTGCAATGCAAAGAAGCACCCCTTCAATTCCACAAATCAATCAGCCTACTTTGAAGAGTTAAGACCTCAATTTTTATAGTCATACTTGGGCAATTTTAGAGCCTTCCATTTACGATGCTTCCTCACAGATTATTCAAAGTGCTATTTTCCTATAGAGTTTCTCTTATACATTATTATTTCGGTTTGATTTGTCTTCAACTTTTAATTGGTAGCTATTAGAAACAGAAATCTGTGATGCCTTCTGTTTTATCTCAGTGTCTGAGTGAGGACCGCTCTGAAAAGCTAAGAACTGGTTTCTGCCAGTAGCTATAATTTTCCATACACTGAGAAAAGAATATATTATGTGTTGTCTGTTGCAGTTCCCTTAGGAAGATGTGTGAGGGTCTCCAGACGTCTATAATGGTTAGACATGTGTGTCTCGGGATGGGAGAAAAATTATTTAATTAGGAAATATTATGAGCTATAAACAAAACTCAAAGCAAATATTTAGGGTTACAACATGAGTCTATAAATCCAATGGAGGGGAGGACACTGTCACTCTCTCACTTACTTTCTCTTAACAGGACATTATAGTATGGAAATGGAGGATTGTTCCTATTCTAGTTGCCACAAGAAACTCTAGTATTTTTTTTAGTTAGTTAGTTTTAGTTTTCCCATAGCACACATTTTAGTACTGGAAGGAGTTAAACATGAATCTGTTTTATTATACTTACCTAAAATTAACTTTCTTCTTGCCTAAAAGCACTTTGGAGTTTAACATAGTTCATTTTTGCTAGCATATTATCCAGATTAAATATAGTGCTAGATTCAAAATAGACAAGCATGTGGTGTGAAGGACATCCGAAAACTAAAAAGCTTTTATTTCTAACGATTTGCAAATAAGTCACTTTGACAGATCTTTAGCTACCTACAGATTTCCAATCCTGCTGATGCTTTGCTTAGACGACTTTCATTTATAAAATGTCTGATGCTATCCATGTCAGTATCTGGTCATTCATGTGCTAACCATTATATTAGGGGACAGGGATTTCAGCCATTAAACTTCTATGACATTGACTTCAGGAGCCATTGTGATAGATGTCATCCTACTCAGAAGTATAATGTTCTTCAAGGTGTAGAAAAAAATAACTTATAAGTCCTTGCCAACACTAAAAGGCTACAGTGGACTGTATCACTCATTACAAGACTTCCTTGATGATAATGTGGGAAAACTTTTTTTTTTTTCACAAAAGGGCTGAGAGGAAAGGCCCACCAGTATCAGGTTTGTGTGTGTAAGCAGATGCAACAAAGGATTGGTTCATTTTTAACTAACACCTACAGGTTACCACAGCAGCTTTTTGTGCAGGCAAGATTTGTTACTGCCCACTTTGTCTGTCATATTTATCAGAAAACCTTGTGGTTCCCAGCTGATATGCATCAAGATTTGTGTCATATTTACTCTGTGGACAAGTGTTGATACATTTGTTTTCCATAGTGAAATATTTTGACAAAATGGCACTGAAAAATTGCTATATGTCGTGTACATTTCATGGAGAGTGTTGCTAACTTTTGTGATTGTTATTGTGAGACTCATAATATTTATGGTTTTCCTTAGACCCCCAGCTCCTGCAGTCATGTTTATGTGAGAATTTCAACTTTGTAGTAGGAGCAAACTGTCTGGTAGGGTTAACAAATTTCCTGTCAGAAAATTAATTGTTTCATTTTGGCTAATTGAAATGTTTCATTCTGGAATATCTTCCTTTGCCTGTGCAGCTGCAGAGCCTCATAGGAGGTATAGGTCCACGTTCCTCCTGCCCCCATTCTCCCCTATGGGCCCTGCTTCCTGGCTGGACTCCATCTCCCATGTTGCACAATAGTCTCTCCTTGTGGCTGAGCAGCCACAGTGAATCATAGTAACTGTAGATCATGAGACAAATCAAAATTGGACTGGAAACTAAAATTCCCATGACAAACTGCTGCAGATGAACCATAGGGAGAGACCACAGTCCATTATGGGAGATTGAGTACATATGGGAGAGTGGGAGCTTTAAAGCGCTCTGAATTGCTGCACTCAGGGGGGTGATTTTTCACACCCCCTAAGCCAGGAAGTTAGAGCGCTATAAAATGTAAGTGTACCCAAGCCCAAAGGATAGGAATAAATGGTCAGTTTTCAGAATGGAGAGAGGTAAATAGTGGTGTCCGTACTGGGCCCAGTCCTTTTCAACATATTCATAAATGATCTCGAAAAAGAGGTAAACAGTGAGGTGAAAAAAATTGCAGATGATACAAAACTACTCAAGATAGTTAAGTCCCAGGCAGACTGTGAAGAGCTAAAAAGGATCTCTCAAAACTGGGTGATTGGGCAACAAAATGGTAGATGAAATTCAGTGATAATAAATGCAAAGTAATGCACATTGGAAAACATAATCCCAACTATACATACACAATGACGGGGTCTAAATTGGCTGTTGCCACTCAAGAAAGAGAACTTGGAGTCATTGTGGATAGTTCTCTGAAAACATCCACTCAATGTGCAGCAGCAGTCAAAAAAGCAAACAGAATGTTTGGCATCATTAAGAAATGGATTGATAATAAGACAGAAAATATCATATTGCCTCTATATAAATCAATGATACACCCACATCTGGAATCCCGCATGCAGATGTGGTCACCCCATCTCAAAAAAGATATATTGGACTTGGAAAAGTTTCAGAAAAGGGCAAGAAAAATGATTAGGGGTATGGAACGACTGCTGTGTGAGGAGAAATTAATAAAACTGGCACTTTTCAGTTTGGAAAAGAGATGACTAAGGGGGATATGATAGAGGTCTATAAAATCATGACTGGTGTGGAGAAAGTAAATAAGGAAGTGTTATTTACTTCTTCTCATAACACAAGAACTAGGAGTCACTAAATGAAATTAATAGGCAACAGATTTAAAATAAACAAAAGGAAGTATTTTTTCACACAACACACAGTCAACCTGTGGAACTCTTTGCCAGAGGATGTTGTGAAGGCCAAGACTATAACAGGGTTCAAAAAAGAACTAGATAAATTCATGGAGGATAGGTCCATCAATGGTTATTAGCCAGGGTGGGCAGGGATGGTGTCCCTAGCCTCTGTTTGCCAGAAGCCAGGAATGGGTGACAGGGGATGGATCACTTGATGATTGCCTGTTCTGTTCATTCCCTCTGGGGCACCTGGCATTGGCCACTGTTGGAAGACAGGATACTGGGCTGGATGGACCTCTGACTCAGTATGCCCGCTCTTATGTTCTTAAAAGCTTAAGGGCTCAAAAAAAAGAAGGCACGTTAAAAAAAATTCCCTACATTTTAAAAAACAACAACTAATTTTGGGGCAGGGAGGCTGACTCAATTTTGAACACTTGGATTTGGCAATACTGTATGGAGGAAACTGTAATTTTCTCTTGCTGTGGATCAACAAATTCAGAAATACTCTTCACAGCAATTAAATATATTAGGAACTTTATTTTTCTCATAGAAGATTATTAAGAACAGCTTAACACCTGCCTTTGCCAGTGGAAAATAGCTTAATAGTAGGAAGAGTAGCCAATTCTCATGCACCCCAAGACTAATAAAGGCATTAATATGGAGACTAGGAAGTCAGAAGTGCCTCAGGTGGAGCTGATTATGACTCCTGTAAAGGTTTCCCCTTCAGAAGAAAAGAGGACTGGTTGAGGCAGGGATGTTCTCCCTGAAATTGGCTCAGAACTGATATAGCCAGTAGAGTTTTAGAGCTATTTAAAACAAGGGTGACCACACAGCAAATGTGAAAAGTCAGGATGGGGGTAGGAGGTAATAGGAGCATATATAAGAAAAGGACCCCAAAATCAGGACTGTCCCTATAAAATCGGGATATCTGGTCACCCTATTTAAAACTCTTCTGTCTACCCAACGAAATGAGTGACCAGTTAAAAGTGGACTCCTCCAGAAGGCTTGGTTAAAGCTATTTGGTCCCTGGATTTCATAACTGTTTACATTTGAGGTAGAGTGAATTCTTTGTTGTAAATTTTGTTTGGCTTGGACATATGCAGCCTCTGAAAGGAACATCACACCTAGTACTTCTACAGCCACCTTCAGAAAAAAGGTTTCAGAGTAGCAGCCGTGTTAGTCTATATTCACAAAAAGAAAAGGAGTACTAGTGGCACCTTAGAGACTAACCAATTTATTTGAGCATAAGGTTTCGTGAGCTACAGCTCACTTCGTCGGATGCATTCAGTGGAAAATACAGTGAGGAGATTTATATACACACAGAACATGAAAAAATGGGTGTTATCATACACACTGTAAGGAGAGTGATCACTTAAGATGAGCTATTATCAGCAGGAGAGCGCGGGTGGGGGGAAGAAAACAGTTCTTCGAATTGGGTCATCATGTTATCTGAATAGTTTTTGCATTGATTTGACGATGTCTGAAATGTTAGTATCTGCTGTACTTTCTGGAAATACAACTGTTTTCATGAGTGAACTAATTCTGAAATGTGTGGGCTACCTGCAACTCCCACTGTATTTCATTACATTCAGCACCTCAGTATTTGACCAGGTATTCTTAATTATTCAGGGATGCCAGAACAATGTTTATAGTGGGGGTGCTGAGAGCCACTGAGCCAAACTGTAAAGCCTGTATATAATGAAAACCACTTCAAGCCATGGGGTGTGGCAGTTCCCCCACACCCTTAGTTCCAGCACGTATGTAATTATTTGTAATAACATTTATTAGTAAAGCCTCAGAAGAGTACAAAGGTGCCTTTAGAGGCAAGAGCTTTGTAAGAATTTATAATCCCCACCCAAATAAACATTTTCTGCCAGTTTCATAGGCCCAGAGATATAGATGGTGAGGAGATTAACATGAAAACTGTGAAGAAGTGTGTTTTTTTAAAGGAGGGGTTTAAAGAACAGAGAAGGCATTTGGGAAGTTTTTCAGGGACAAGGGGCAGCATAATGAAAGACATTAAGGTGAATGGAAGATGATGATAGGCACAGTTAAAGAATACATCACCGTGCCTCAAGCTACTGATAGGTATTCTGGTCCATTGCTCTGCAAAAGCTTTGCTGTGAGACTGGTAACCACGGCACTGACAAATGTGGAAACATTAAAACACACTGAGTGTAAAATATCAGTAAAGTTTTCCAGTCACTTGAGGTTTGCATAAATTAGTGAAAATTCACTTCAGAGACAGACTCTTGTACATCCAGGAATATTTGGTAAAATATTTTAAGGGTTATTCCTTAATATTTGTGAGTAACCCTGCCACTTTTCCTTTACTATAATGGGCAAACTATTTTGGAGACAACTGTTTCAGATCTCATCAGGCTCCCCCTTCTGGAAGCCTCAAAGTGGCTTTTCACCTAAAGTGAAAGTAGCTTAAAAGCCCAAGAGAACGAGTTAACACGTTTGCCTTTCTGTTACACCATTTAAAAATCACTCTTCGGCACTTTACCAGATTAAAATATTTCTCTCAGCTTTATTTTTGGGGTTGAGTACTTAGAAATAGAAGTTGTAGGAACTTTAGTCTCTGCACACTTCATTTATTGTTTGGATTTGGGCACTCTCTCAATCAGGATCAGGGCACCATTGTGCTGGGAAATGTACAAACAACTGGGAAGACAGTCCCTGCTCTGAAGATTTTCTCTCTAATGCTCATCAACTAATAATGAAATGGGGCATCTGCCACTTTATGGGCCATATTCAGCTTACATTTGCACTAATGCTACCTCAATGACTTCAAAAGATGTACCCTTTCATTGACCTTATGAGGTGTACTTTATATAGAATCAGCCATCTTAGTGTTGAAGGGTTTGGTCATATTATGTGTCTTCAGTACTTTACAAGACCTTTCTAACTTGTGAACCATTGTTAATCCAGCCACATAAGGCTACCGTTTAAATCAAAGAAAGATATTCCACGTGGAATAGATTGTTTTCCTAACTTCATTTCCTACTCTCCACTGTGCTATGTCAGGCACATGTAGCTATAGGGTTTGGCTACCCCTAAGTTCAGACTGAGGGGACATGAACAGCAATGCACATAAAAGTGCTGCACTATAATTCCCCTTGTGGATGCTGCAGGCGAGAATTTAAAGCTTCTGAGTTTGCACCAATGTAGTCCTCTTTGAAGACTAAATTAGAAAAACCACTCTGATGAGGTTTACATCAGTGTGAACTCAGGACCTTTAAGTTTGCACCTGCAGCATTCCCATGGGGGAGTGGCAGCGCAGCACTTCGGTGCATGCTGCTTTTCATAACCTCCGTTAGACCGAACTGCAGGGCAGTGTAGATGTGTCCTAAGATAGCCCAGTCTTGTTTATTTTTAATGCACTGTTTAGTGTTCTGATAGTTTCCATAGAGATGCCAGAATAATAAGGGTTTACTTTTGCCACAGCCCTGAAAGACCCCAAGTGGGACACACTCTGTTAAGAAGACCATATTGATCTGTAATACAGAATGTATTGTTTCTTCACAGGAATGGAATCCCCAAGCTCCACCTACTGGAATAATCAGATATCTGTAATTGCTCCCTGTGAGAGTTACCATACTACTGTACCTAACCCAGATAAGTGAATGAGCTTCTGGCCTTGTTTATGCACTTGTCAGACAAAACAGGGGGAAAAAATAATAAATGTATAGCATGCTGCAGACATATATAAAGTTAGATGTACTGGGCTGGAATGTAATAAAGCTGAAATGATCTAGCATTGCTGTATATTCTTTTGACGTTATGGGCTGGATTCTGATCTGATTGACACTGGTGTAAATCTGGAAGCGGTCAACTGAAGTCACATTGGAGTCTCAGTAGAGAACCTCTGGATTTCCAGCGATGTATGAGAGATCAAAGTCTGATCTACTTGCTTCTTAAAACATTAAACTTAACACTTAGTCATTCTGCTAACGTACACCTCACCTTTCTCATAGAAAATAGTTGTTGAATTACACCATTTTTACATGTATAGCTACTTATGAAGGCAGCCTATGTCACAGCCCTCACACAGCAGAAAAGCCTAAACATAAACTTACTGAAAGAGCACAGAGATGAATTTAGCTAATGCCACCTCACTAATTTGAAGGAACAATGCTGAAAACTTGCTTTATTTACCCCTACAGTTTGTCAGGCCCATGAACAGATTGGAATAATGGATCATTTCATTCACATAACAGATACGTCTCACATAAAGCTTACTGTACTGTTTAAAAGTTTTCTGCATACATTTTCAGTATGACTATAAAAACTATTAATACATATTGCCTTTTTCACCTTTGCAGAGAAAGCAAAGTAGCTACTTTCTTTTCTGAACCTCAAAAGGGACAATACAAATTAGTTATAGTCAAAGAATAAAATTAATTTAGAGAAATTTCTATAACTTATTTATAGGACTGCACCCAAGCCAGCTTGTGTTGTGATCACATGCACTCCCAGCTCAGAAGAGCTGGATTTTGTTAGTGCTTGGATGGAAGGAATGCAAGGGAAACCTAGATAAGGTTAGAAATGGTGATAATAATGCAATGGATGACACTCCTCCTTTTGGTGAGTACTGGCCAATGTTCCAACCTGGAGTCAGGAACCTGAAACGCATGCACACACCCCATTGCCAGCGCACAGTGCCACTGACTCTGTCCTTCATCTTCATTACAGTCCCATTTGTAGAAGCATTGTCTTGCAAAGAACTGGGAACTTACAGGGTGGGAATGATCGATGCTGTAGTCCCTTTTACCAGTCACAAAGTGTTGCTCCAGAATTGGTCATGCATCCTCCTTTCTCAGTGACTGGTGTGCTCTCGGACCTTTATGGGTTGTTGTTGGTTTGTTTTTTTTTGCCAAGACTGCAGCCCAGATCGCCACAGGCCTGACCCCTCTAAGTATTACATATGCATATTCTAATAAAATAATTAATGAATACATCACTTTTATATAGCACTAACAAACAATCTTGACATATGGCTTTAATGTACTTGTCAGTATGTCAGCCAACTCCATTGTCTAACAAGCTGATCACTTATCACAGTGGAGCATACTTTCAATACACATGTAAACCATGTCTGTTGTCCAATTCCAATTGCCAGAGCATCAGGCCATTAGAAGCAAACTCATTGCTGTTAACTTACTATCAGGTATCCTTGGCATAAAGTTAGTTCCCAGTGCTGGTCTAACCCATTGCTCAAGTCTCTTGGCTCTCCAGGGGTCTCCAAACTGTTACAACTGCTCTTTAGAGCCCACTAGCATCTCTCAGCCCCATACTACTATCCTATTATCATTCCTTTAGATCTCCTTAAAATGACTCTGGCTCACTTTCACAGTGGATTCTGGCTCCCTTATTCTGGACATTATTCTTTTTAGTTGTCAGGATCAGATGCCCACCATCTCCAGAGCTTCCTCAGACATCCAATGCTAAAAATAACTTGAGGGGATGACATTAGCAAGCCATTATCCAAGACCACTCTACCTGTAGTCCTGACTCATACAATACTATATATCTGTTTGCATTGTTGCTTCATCTGAGACCTGCTTAATGCTCCTACTTTGTGATGGGTTCAGTCACAGAGACTGTCACCTGATGTGCTGAAATTACCTCTGAGCCCGTTTTCCCTGCCAGCTTGGGACTCCAGAACCCTGCCTTGTTGAGCCAGACATGCTAGCCTGCTGCAACACAGACTCAGGGTCTGGGCCACGCTCCCAAATCTGCAGAATTTAACTAAAAATAGCTCAGCAGGTTACCTTTTCAGCACCCAGACACCCAGTTCCCAATGGGATCCAATCCGTAAATAAATCAGTTTCACTCTGTATAGAGCATTACAGGGTAAACTCATAAATTGTCCGCCCTCTATAACACTGATAGAGAGATATGCACAGCTGTTTGCTCCCCCAGGAATTAATCACTGACTCTGGGTTCATTAATAAACCAAAGTGATTTTATTAAGTATAAAAAATAGGATTTAAGTGGTTTCAAGTAATAACAGACAGAACAAAGTAAGTTACCAAGCAAAATAAAGCAAAAACATGCAAGTCTAAGCCTATTACATTAAGAAACTGATTACAGGTAATATCTCACCCTCAGAGATGTTCCAATAAGCTTCTTTCACAGACTAGACTCCTTCCTAGTCTGGGCCCAATCCTTTCCCCTGGTACAGTCCTTGTTAGTTCCAGCAGCCATCTCAGGTGGTAACTAGGGGTTTTCTCATGACTGGCAGCCACCTTTGTCCTGTTCCACCCCCTTTTATAGCTTTGGCCCAAGGAGGGAATCTTTTCTCTCTCTGAGTCCCCATCCCTCCTTCTAAATGGAAAAGTACCAGATTTAAGGTGGATTCTAGTATCATGTGACACGGTCATATGTCCTGTGAGACCCCAGCCTCCATTCTTCCTGGGCTGGCCCACAGGTACACAGAAAGGTTTGCAAGTAAACAGAGCCATTTACAGTTATTGATTCTGAAGCATCTTTAATGGCTTCCACTTAATATGTTTACATCAGTAATACAAGTTTATATCTTAGTCTCCTAACTCCAGACATAGAAATAATACATGCAAACAAATAGGATGAACACACTCAGTAGATTATAAGCTTTGTAATGATACCTTACAAGAGACCTTTTGCATAAAGCATATTCCAGTTACATCATATTCAGATTCATAAGCATATGGAGTGCAACATCACATACTTATTCTGCATATTCATCAGAGATGAACATCTTGTTCAGCTCTCTGCTCTAAATTAAAGCCTCTTGTGAGTCTCCCGCCAATTTCCTGAGCCATACCATGGCCACCTCTGCCACGCCTCTCAGAAGATGGCACATGTGCTACAATGCTCAGGGTAGGCCATGTCAGCCCTCAATGGGCTCTCCCAATAGCACTGAAAAGATAGGGCCACCATGACCAACTGTAAATCAGTTTTTCAGATGGATCAGTGCTACAGTTATTTATTCATTTGTTCTCCCTCCTTGCAGGACTCAACTACACATTCCTTTTCAAGTACATTTGTTTCAGACAGGGTTTAGGTTACATTTAGAAATTCATGGTGAGGCACTATCTCTGAGACTGCTGCTGCTCACCTGCAGCACGCATGTTACAAATTATTTTGGCTTGTTATCACTACATCAGCTCTTCTTAGCCTTTTCTAAGTTCAGTCAGCAAAGGGTTTCCTCAGGTTGGCAGCTGGCACAAACATTAGGCTATTCTTCAGGATATGTACTTTTGATGATGAACAGGGACACCTGCAGAGCCTGTGAGAAAGGTACCTATTAGATTGACAGGTGGCCAGCTTCCTTTTTTGTGTCTCCCTTTTCATTATCTTCTGACATCTTGGAGACAGATTTCTTACAGAATGATAGTAGAGGACAGGGAACTGGAGAGAGAGAAAAAAATATATAGCTGACATAGAAACAGAACATGTGTTTAAAAATTGAAATACCACAGGTTGCCTTGTGACTTATCACTGCAGAGGTATTGGTGATTTAGAACTAACATGTGTGATATCTCTACAGAGCCTAGACATAACTTTTAAACACTGACAAATATAGCCTCCTTCTTTACTTTATTGTGCTTTAAAATGTGTGCTGAATATTGAAGAATCACAAAAATGCACCAGAATTTTCTTAACAGTGCTCAGTTTTTATTAGAAAAGAAATATCCTAAATAGTGAGACATAAATTGATAATCCAGTTCCAGCTCAAACTAGCCTTGACTGACTATTCCTGCAATGCATATAGCACCTGACAGCTTGGGCCCTGACTTCTCTTCAAGAGCCCAGCAGCAATAAGGTTACATTACATAACTCTGAACCTAAATGCATCAGTCACTCACATTCTGCTTAATTAAACTAGATGCTTACACTCCTGAAAATAATTTACCTTGTATTACCTGGATTAATATGTATTACACAGCAAAGCGCATATGACACTGGGTCTCTTTTTGCATCATTGCAGCTTACAATCTCCATGCGCTAATAGCAATTTTTAACTAATATGCTTTGACTGTGCAGGCATTGCTTTGGGTGCATTAGTTGGCAGGATCCTTGTGAAGGTCACAGATACCTAACCAGAAAGAAAATAGGTCATATTCTGATCTCAGTTATATACAAATCTGGCCCATCCATATGGCAGATGGGACAGTCTTTCCATTGATTTAAATGAGCTTTGGATCAGCCCCTATGTTGGTACTATCTACTGCCCATCAGTGTAGCTCCATATTTCAGGGCACTAGTAGCTACCTAAAGATCTCACTGGAAATTTAGTCTTTCAAATGTGGATTGTTTTAAACAAAGAACTAGTACTTTTGTTTAATTTTGAACTCAAAGGAATAAAGACACACAATGGTATATTAGGCTACATATTTACTGTACATATCCCCGTAAATTCTTCGAAAACTCATGAAAAGAGCAGAGTTCTAACAGACAGATTAATTACACAAATTAAAATACAATGAAATTATTGAGCGAGAAAGAGAAAGACCTGAATTTTGTTTAAAGATTCAGTTTGCTTTTGATTTCTCGTAGGACCACATGACCATAACTATGGTAGATGGACCTCAAGACTGACTCCTAAACAGAACAGAACCCATAACATCTGAACATCAAAGCCAGGAAATAAAAATATCCACCCAGAAGATGTATGACAAGTTGCAAGACAGTAATCAAATAATTTACTTTACTCCAAAACCCATATGAGAATGGATAAGTTGAATGACAAAGAAATGTCAATGAAATTAACCTTCCAAAACTATGAAATCAGAATTCAATGGCCTTTTCTGTAACGCATTGTATAGCATCCATTTGTATAACTCAAGCATATTTTCATTGTCCAGGCATAATAAGAATATTGATTATATTTGTTATAAAAGCCCAATCCAATACCCATTTATGTCAATGGGAGTTTCCCATTAGCTGGAATAGGCCCTAAATCAAGGATGATATTTTTGGATCGCCAGATGCCTACTATAATGGCAGTCCAGAATCAAGAAAGTGATTGTTTTATAATGAATGTGAAAATGCATGTATGTGTTTGTGTGTTGTACATAATAGTGGTGTGGAGCTATTTGCACCGAAATACTCACAAGTGGTGATGTGTGAAATCTTTTAACATCTTGCTCAGTAACTTTACACAAATAAAACCCGCCCAGGTTTACTTCTGGTTTATCTTGGCTGCATGGGGAGAGTTCTCTTTAACAAATTCTTCACCTTGTCCTAAATATCATAGATTTATATCACACCATAATTCAGTGAACTTTTATAGAGTCCTGCACTTCATACAGTACCAAAATGGAGTGAAATCTAGTGAGCTAAGCAGGAGATGCTTAACACTGCACAATAACATCACAAGACAGTATTGAACAGGAAGAGCATAGTCCAGTGACTAATGAAGTCAAAAGAAAAATTCCCACTGACATTAAAGGCATTGGACTGAGCCTGAATGAAAGAAAAAGATATTGAATTGAAACTGTCTGGGAATGCTGATAGACGGAGTTTAGCTACCCGAGTTAAAATTTGACCACATCAGCAGAGTTAACACCCCATCTCTTACAAAAAATGCTATGGGATATTTAATGGCTAAAAATAGCCTAGACTTCATTTTGCAACTGTTCCATAATTACAAGCATAACAAGACAACATAACAGGGCAGTATTAGTGTCAGGTACTGTGGTGTGGCTAAGAAACATCAAACCAGCACAAAAAGGGTTAAGTAGAGCCCATGGGCTCAGTTAGCCCTATGCTGCTACACCTGCAGCTAATGCCAGGTCTGTAGGGGGATGAAAAGCAGAGAATTTGTCTCAGTTCCGGGCTGACTGTCAAAGATGCAGGAGCAAGCTATCTCCCTTCATGAGGGGAGCATCACTAGGAGCCTGAGAGCTGGGACAGCCACCAGGGAAGAAGCACTAAGGAGCACCCAGCAGTGAGTGAGCTGATTTAACTATAGAGACATTGTGGGCTTATGCCCTTCCATCTTGTCTGAACCACCCAGAGGGACCTGAGGAGGTGGCAGGATGCCACAAAAGGTCCACAAGGGGGCACTACAGACTGTTTGGAATATTGGGGCCACACCCCAAACTGAAGAAACAGAGGTAGAAAATAGCCAAGGGCAGTGGACTTAGACTTTCTGCCAGGAAAATCCTTCCAGCTTTGCTTTATGTAAGGTCCTGGGCTGGGACTGAATGGAGAGATATGGCCCTGGTTCACCTACCACATCTCCTTAAGGACTGAGACACCTCTGCTAGGGAAGCAAGGGTCCAGAAGTCAGGTGCGCCAACTATTAGGCAACCCAGCCCTCCAAGCATCCTATTACAGGTACGTTAAATTTTCAAATGTTCTATACAGACAGGTTCTCCCAATAATCAAAAGAATATAATGGTTCAAAATATAACATCAGGACAATTATATTGAAAATAACTAAGTTCAAAGGATCTACTATTGTTATAAAAGCTTCAGTCTAACCATTTAGCACACATAGATTTGTTGCCCATGACATAATTCCTACAAACAAAGCCCCAAATAAAGAAACATATTAAAAAAAAATTAAAGTTATAAGAACATACGAATGGCCATACTGGGTCAGACCAATGGTCCATCTAGCCCAGTATCCTGTCTTCCGACAGTAGCCAATACCAGGTGCTTCAAAGAAAATGAACAGAACAGGGCAATTTATCATATGATCCATCCCCTGTTGTCCAGTCCCAGCTTCTGGCAGTCAGAGGCTTAAAGACATGCAGAGAACGGGGTTGCATCCCTGACCATCTTGGCTAATAGTCATTAATGGACCTTGTCTAGTTCTTTTTGAAACCCCATTATAGTTTTGGCCTTCATAACATCCCCTGGCAAAGAGTTCCATGGGTTGATTGTGCATTGGATGAAGAAATACTTCCTTTTGTTGTTTTTTAAACCTGCTGCCTATTAATTTTATTGGGTGACCCCTGGTTCTTGTGTTATGTGAAGGGGTAAATAACACTTCCTTATTCACTTTCTCCACAGCTTCATGATTTTATAGACTTCTATCAGATCCCCCCTTAGTCGTTTCTTTTCCAAGCTGAATAGTCCCAGTCTTTCTAATCTCTCCTTCTATGGAAGCTGTTCCATACTCCTAATATTTTTTGTTGCCCTTTTCTGCACCTTTTCTATTTCTAATATGTCTTTTTTTGCGGTGGGCCACCAGAACTGCATGCAGTATTCAAGATGTGGGAATACCATGGTTTTATATAGTAGCATTATGATATTTTCTGTCTTATTATCTATCCCTTTCCTAATGGTTCCTAGCATTCTGTTAGCTTTTTTGATTACCACTGCACATTGAATAGATGTTTTCAGAGGACTATCCACAGTGACTCCAAGATCTCTTTCTTGAATGGTAACAACTAATTTAGACCCCATTATTTTGTATGTATAATTAGGATTGTTTTCCAATAAGCATTACTTTGCATTTATTTATCAATATTGAATTTAATCTGTCATTTTTTGCCCAGTCACCCAGTTTTGTGAGATCTCTTCACAATCTGCTTTGGATTTAACTGTCTTGAGTAATTTTGCATCATCTGCAGACTTTGCCACCTCACTGTTTACCTGTTTTTCCAAATCATTTATAGGAACGGAAATACAAGGTAACTGAAGTTGCCACCATAAAATACCTGTAAAAAAATATCACAGAGGATCAAATGAAAATTCAGACTGTTGAGCCTTTTATCTATACCAGGAGCAGACTCTAATTTCAATTCAATTTACCTTACAACATAGCTGCCCAAAATCTGTTCTGAAAGAAAAATGCTTAATTTTATTGATGTCAGTTTTAGAAACAATTCTCCCAATAGGCCAGATTGTCCTCTATAGTAACAGAGCACACGGAGAGGAAAAAGTGCTCCAAAAATTTCTCCAGAACAGTGAAGTGTAAACTGCACTTTTTTGTCTCCCGAATTTCATGCAAATTTGCATTGAGCACAGCAGCTAGAGGCAGGAGCTTCAGTACAGGTGAATTACAGGATGTGAAAGCACTCTCACTGTGTGCTTTTTATTATAAAAGTAAATACTATAAAAGGACCCTCATTTATGACTCTTGGTCATCCAGCACTCAACCAGTTGCCCGTAATTATAGCAATTGGCTAAGATGTGAAAGATTTCTATTGTGCAAAAGATAGAGGTAGTGGCTGGTGGTATCAAAACAAGAAGATTGACAGACAGTAGGAGTGTGGAAGATGAATGGATAATGGAAATGCAATCCCAGGAGAGATAACCCATAACAATTGCAGTAAATTAGAAGTGTAGGTGAAGAAGTGCTCACCTGATGGATAATAACATTTATATGCATTACTGTGTACCACAATTAAAAAAGCAGCACATATAGCATTAATACAGATGTATCCATTAATGTTTCTTAGCTCTGGAGATGTATCCTTATGGGGCATATGTTGTTGTAAATACAGAATATGGTTATATTCAATCATAACAGTTAATACTGCAAAAAATCAATAGGATCAAATAAATGTCTGACATTTAGTGGCAAGTGTTTCATGGTGCCATTCTAAGTGACATAAAGCTGCACATCAGTCAGAATATATCCCAATGCAAACAGGTTCCAACATATGCATATCATCAGTATGATGTCAATATGGTATTCATATAACAAATAGCTCATGTACAGCATTTGTCACTCATCCATTTCTTATGTAGCCAAAGCGCCTCAAGGAGCAACGGCTCCCACAGCAGCACCAGTAACCAATCTCTGCTTTCATTCCCTATTCAGGTTGCTCCCCTCAAGGAGAAGGTGTTTACTGCCTCTGAAGGGTGGCCCAGTCTACCATACTCACAGAGCCTAGCATAAAACAACACTGAGGAGCTAAGGCCATACCCAAAGATAGCCTTCCCTTCTATACTCTTGCCCCTAAAGGAGCTCTGCAATTAACTCCCACACAGATTGCACTCTGAAATCAGTTGCGTTATGAGGGGAGGATGCTGTTGAGGGCATCTGCCCTATAGCTCCTCTCCTGTTTCCAAGACAGCCCATCCTTTCCAATCCACAGAGCCCTAACAATGTAGATGTCATGATCACTGGCTTCCTCAAGCTTTCCTGGAGTACCAAGTATGCACCAGAGTTGCTGCATCCTATGAATGCATCAGCTTTCCATCAATATAAGTGAAGTGAACTATTTATATTACAGAAAAGGACTCAAATCCATTCAAATATGAAGTAATTCCCCTGACTGTGTATGTCATTTCTGCAAAAGGACTCATGTTTGCCTTAATCCAATGGGACATTTAAGAAGATCATAAGAATATAAGAATGGCCATACTGGATCAGACCAAAGGTCCATCCACCCCAGTATCCTGTCTATCAACAGTGGCCAATGCCAGGTGCCCCAGAGGGAGTGAACCTCTCTCCTGCCATCCATCTCCACCGTCTGACAAACAGAAGCTAGGGACACCATTCCTTACCCATCCTGGCTAATAGCCATTATTGGACTTAACCTCCATGAATTTATCCAGTTCTCTTTTAAACCCTGTTATAGTCCAAGCCTTCACAACCTCCTGAGGCAAGGAGTTCCACAGGTTGACTGTGTGCTGTGTGAAGAAGAACTTCCTTTTATTTGTTTTAAACCTGCTGCCCGTTAATTTCATTTGGTGGCCCCTAGTTCTTATATTATGGGAACAAGTAAATAACTTTTCCTTATTAACTTTCTCTACACCACTTGTGATTTTATATACCTCTATCATATTCCCCCTTAGTCTCCTCTTTTCCAAGCTGAAAAGTCCTAGCCTCTTTAATCTCTCCTCATATGGGACCTGATCCAAACCCCTAATCATTTTAGTTGCCCTTTTCTGAACCTTTTCTAATGCCAGTATATCTTTTTTGAGAGGAGGGGACCACATCTGTACACAGTATTCAAGATGTGGGCGTACCATGGATTTATATAAGGGCAATAAGATATTCTCCGCCTTATTCTCCATCCGTTTTTTAATGATTCCTAACATCCTGTTTGCTTTTTTGACTGCCGATGCACACTGAGTGGACATCTTCAGAGAACTATCCACGATGACTCCAGATCTTTCTCCTGATTAGTTGTAGCTAAATTAGCCCCCATCATATTGTACATATAGTTGGGGTTATTTTTTCCAATGTGCATTACTTTACATTTATCAACATTAAATTTCATTTGCCATTTTGTTGCCCAATCACTTAGTTTTGTGAGATCTTTTTGAAGTTCTTCACAGTCTGCTTTGGTCTTAACTATCTTGAGCAGTTTAATATCAAGAACTTCATGATTTCCAGTATTTACTCTGCTTCCCCTCTTAGCTATCATTTAATTAGCTTTAAGCATTATTCCAGTGGATTTTTTGACAACATCCCTACACAACACATTGCAGATTGTAGTTCAAAGGTTTTGTTTGAATTTTTTATCGCCTCTGGCAATATTTGACTATGTAGGTTTGGGTTTATATCATATGAAATCTTCCCCATGGTTGTGTTTGCCTTTAAAGTAAATATCTGGAAAGGTGAAGTGCACTCTGAACTGCAAAATGTTAAAAAAAATTGTGTTTCATTTGTTAATATTCCTGAAAACCCTCCAAGCAGTTTCAAATACCATACAGTATATTTTTCCAGACGTCCCTTGCAATCTTCCTCTCAAGAACAGTCTCCAATTTTTTAAGTAGAACATAGTGGCATACATCACTACAAAGCCTATTCAAAAGGCTCGATGACTATTCAAGGTTTCTCTGGAAAAAAAATCCATTTGAATAAGGCTGCAGCCAAAGGTTTTCCTCCAGAGTTATCTGTATGTTCCTCAGTGAAAGAATCTTACTTTTTTCCTCCTGAAACCTGGATAAAACAAAGCCACATTGGTATATTGACTAAAAATCACCCAAATAGAATGGAAAGTTTTGCTTACTGGCAAGGCTGTGGTGCCTCACAATTTCTATGACAAAGAAACATTCCCACAATGTGATTTTGGAAGAACCTCTCAGAAGCTTGAACTCTAGCACAGTATCATTATTATGGTAAAAAGGGACCTGATTCATCAGAGTTTTTACTCCGTCTTTTTAGGAAGATTGGAGAGATTCAAAACACTCAGTCCTTTATTTAAATTCTCTGTCTGTATCTGTATGCTTGTGTAGCTGCATGTCATGGAAGCATTTACAGCATATTATCACTGGTTTGTTCAAAAAATATTTTTAAAAAGTATAGCTATGCCTTCAGATCATACGGATGCCATTAGAGCAGTAAAAAACCCAAGAAATGTTATTGGCTCCTAAATATCTGGCAATCTAAGTACACAGTTAAGGAAAATTCAACTCAACATAGATAGATTTTTGAGCAGAGTCCTGGGGTCTGCTTTTGTGTTGTACTCTGAATGGAAGGGAGGAGGAATATTCATGGTGTGGAAACACATCGAAAAGCTGAAGAGAGTTTTATTAAAATAAAACTTTAAGTCACTTACACTAACTTTTCTTTGTGCTCCTTCACTTCCGAGGTCAGGGATCGCCTCTCTGTACAGAGCTCATCTGAACCTTCATTTGCCTTGATTCCCTTTGGCACTTGGCTTTTGGAGCTGTGCAACAGTATATCCCATAAGGGGGAAAGTCCTGCAGTCATCCTAAAGGACACAGTCACCTCTCTACATCCTCACTAGCACCTATATCTAGCTTCTCTTTTTCTTCCTAGCTTTAGTTTGGAACTATCCCTCACATTTTAACTTTCACTTTGAACAAAACGTTCAATTTAACATTGTTTTGAACATGGGATAGGGACATCTCTATAATCTAGATGTCTAACTGAGTAGTCAGAGCCAGATTATGCAGCCATGAGACAGGAGTCAAGAGTCGGCTGGGTCAGGATACCAGGGATCAGAGGCAGGATGCACACTAGAGATTAGAACACAAGTCAGATGCCAGGAGTCACAACAGGTCAGGATGCCTCTGCAGAGTGGGAGGCACAAGGCACACAGTCCAAAGCAGGCTGGAGCCCAGTTGTTCAGACAGCTTCCTGTTCCTGCAGCTGGCTTAAGTAGGGCCAATGAGCCAATCAGTTACTCTGGGACTCTGACAGACCTCAGAGACAGAGCCTCAAACTGGGGCAGGGAAACCCTTTGGTTCTCTTGTTATAAACACCATAATTTAACACTCCTCCACACACACACACACCCTCAAAAATATCTTGGAACAAAAGATTTTGCTGGCTTGAGTTGTTTTTCTATAAATTAATCCTTATCCAACTATTTGCCAAATCTGATATTTCATATTTCAAATATTTTTAAACAGAAAAAGTAATTTCAATCCAACAATTTAAATTAGTCATAGAAAACGTAGAGCCATATGCATTGCTGGAAGCCCTGGGTGAATGGCAATTCAACTCTACCAGATTAAACTCAATCAGTGGAAACTGGTTATCTCAAGGTTATTATGTATCTGTAATCTATCCCAAATCCATCAATTATGTAGACTCCTTAGGGTTAAAGCGATGTAATAAAGTGTCCTGACTCCAAGAAGATAGGTCTGAATTACATGTCACTAGTGCCAGCACTATATAAATGGTGCATATTCTAATATTCAGCACATATTGCTAAAGGCTCAAGAGCCAGCAATAAATGTACAATAAGTATTGGTCTTTCCTGATGGTTACTCCTAAACAATGTAAATGTTTAATTCCCCTTGCAGCCTTACACTGGTGCTCAGCCCAGGCCACAATCTGAAACTGAAACTTGTGATTTGGGAATTGGGGTATATGTAAACTGAGGTCTTCGTAGTTTAGTATATTTCATTATTGCAGGATACAGATTAATTTATACCGAACATTTTAAATCTCTTTTGATGTACTCAAAGGCTTTTCCCACAGCAGTCAAGGCAATCACCAAGGGCTCTAGTCTCATCCCCCACAGCCTATGTAATAAACAGTAAACAATTCAGATTGTTAATTCATTCTGGAGGAAAAGGAATTACTAACAATGGAATCTCTGTATAAGAATAGCTGGGCCAGAATTTTGAAGGTCTCTTCAGAAGGGAAATAGAAGCCTCAAATCTTTTTAGCTAAGTTATAGAATTAATGTACTGGATTCACCACTGCTGCTATGGGCAGGTACCAGCTGCATACCTCCCTTCTCCCCCACACTCCCACCCCATGGGAAATCACCCATGGGGAAAGCAGGCAGCTTCTGTATCACCAACTTCCCTGGGTTAGGCAGTTTAAGAATATTTGTTGTTTTACAAAAGTGTATTATGGATCTTTCATTTGCGTTCTGGGCTCTCTGCTGGCAGAGGCTTCCCAGGGTATGTGGTGAATCAGTACATCTCCCATATGCCATTGCCACACCTTCCTCCCCAGGTAGCCAACCCCACTTTCTGGTCTGTGCTCCAGCTGTGGGTACTCAACAGCATAGATTTGTGGACACCCTACCCTTCTGCAAGTACCTGTTAGCTGGACTTTCCATTACCAGAAGGAATAGTGCCTATTCTTATTAGAGAGGCAAAGATCCATCATGCAGAGAAAAATTACATATATTATTCCAATAATTAAAAAAAAAATCTTGCCCAAATTGATGCAGTTGACAGTCTCAGCCTAAAATCATCTCTTATTGCATACAGTATAGTGGCTCATCTACTGTCTGTTTATTAATCCCTCCTGCCAAACTTCAAAATCTTAGTCAGTCAGCTGCGATAATGGAGATCTCTTCAGGTATTTTATCCTTACCCTGCAAACTCTTACTCATGTTTGATAAGAATAAAACAGTCATAGAATCATAGAATATAAAGGTTGAAAGGGACCTCAAGAGGCCATCTAGTCCAACCCCCTGCTCAGAGCAGGACCAATCCCCAATTGACTTCAATTGCACTACTCACACGAGAAAGGGCTTGCAGGTGCAGACTCTGTCTAGTTATTTAGGGAGACTGAGGTGACACTGATTATGTATAGTTTTTTCTAACATTTCATTTTTACTCTGATATTTTCATGCTAACGCTCTTGTTTTGTCTCCTTGTCATTCTTTAAAAGGTGTTTAAACTGTTTTTTTCAGCACGTTGTACAATGAATTTAACACCTTTCCCCATCTGGGTGCCTCACTCTTTACTCACATGGGTTCTGGCTCCCAATCTGAGAGTGTTTAAGTAAAGATTATATGGAACAAATTTGGCCGGGATACTTTACACTTTGGAGGGCAGATGGAGGAGACATTTGTGCTTAGCATAACAGTATATATTCAAGAAGCAGCTTTTCCAGCAGCACATAACACAAGGCTGCTGGCAAGTGACAGATAGAGTTTATCCTGAAATCTCAGTGGGGATTCAAACCTGTGGCTTCTTAGCCAATCTGGAGCCTTCATTACCTTGGTGTAATGAAGCAAACACAAGGAAAATGTGATGAGAAAAAGCTCCCCTCCCCTTCCCTTTCCCTTCTAAGTTCCAGTTTCCAATTCATTATAGATCTCTGTTATTCATAATGATTCTATTCTTGTCATTGGTTTCATTGGAGCTGGCAGTTCAGCCAGCACACTGAGCTTTTTTCACATTAATAACTAAATAACTAAATAAGTAGCCTATCTCCCTGGCAGCCGATCACAAGGCACCCAGCATACTAACTCAGAAAACAATAGGTGAAACCATCAAGCACAATCAGATCAATCAGCAGTGGGAATCCCAATACACAGAATCTGTACTTTAGTTACCATGTGAAATCGGACATCAGGAACCTAATCTCCAAGACCCCAACTCTAAAGGAAAAGGGTCCCTCAACATGTCGTTATTCCTGTGTGTTAGACAGCAAATTACAATCTTTGGGGGGAAAAACTGAGATAAAGTGAACCAAACTAATGGTGCAGTTAAAAAACAGAAAAAGAAATCCTCCTGACTATTAACAGCCCAGCAAGAGCTGCTGAATCCAGGATGATGAAAGGTCTATGGTGAGCGAAAGGGACAGTGGTGAATTTCTGGTGGTTTGAGTGGCCATGGGGTTGTGGAAATCAGCAGCAAGAAATGTGGATAATGGGGCAAGCAGCTGCCTGAGGGAAGCTCAGGGGAAAAGGATTAATGACCACCGAGACCTGCTTTCCTTCCACTCCTTCCCTGAAATGCCAGACTGCTGAACCAGTTATCAATCAAGAAAGCGAAATGCATTGGTGGATTGATTGGGTTTGATACAGTGGCAGCCAGCTACACTTTTGAATACTCTTTGAAAACAATTTTTACTGTGCAATGCTGGAGAAAGCCAACAAATAATAAAGCTGTCAGAGTACTCACCAAGTGCTCGTAAATACAAAAGCTGCTGTATGCTGCCTAGCAGCTGCAAATGGGAACCATTCCAAAGCTTGAAAAATTGTCAATACTTAATCGGTGCATCTGATATCAATTCTAATTTAAACTTCTGCTTCTTTTCCCCCCTCCCTCCACACACTTTGTCTTTCTCCAGTACAAAACACACAAAAGTCTGATTAGAGAGCACTCTGCTAGTATGAGTTGCTGTTTAGGGCAATGTATAGTTTTTTCAGCCCCACTCCCTTTTCCCTGTTTTTGGCAATTTTTTTAAGTCTCTTATTATATAAAGTGCAACTGAAAACACAGATATGTGACAGGAACTGACATCTCAGGTTCAAAGTATCACAATTAGAATGAATTTTACCTGGGGCTATGCAATAACTAATAATGGCCCAAATTCTGAGGTCCTTGCCCAGTCCTTACTGAGGCAGAATGCCTTTTGAAGTCAACAGGATTTTGCTTGAGTAAGGGCAGAATAAAATGTGAGGGCCAGGTTGTATTCATATGTGGGCCTTACCATGCAGGGGGCTGGAAGAGTGCCTTTGAAGAGTTTTTCCTGCATTCTTCCATCAAGAAGACAGGTTCTCCTCCCGCCTCTGCCATGGAGGAAAGCTTGAAAGACCCCAAATGCCCTGAAATCTCAGGGTCACTAGGCAATCTGTACAGCAGTTGTGTGGTTCTGCAGCACCTCTGGCCCTTCTTCTTGGCAGTTTGATTCAATGGAAACCTCAGTGATGGGGTTTCCTGTGAGCCCTGAACCCCACCTCTAAAAAGTCCTTCCTGCTTATGAAGGCTGAAATGCAACGCACCCTCTGGGAATTTTAAACGTCTGAAGGAAATGTACTGGGGGCACGGTGGGTCTATACTCTCCACCTCCACCTCACCCTCCCTCTGCCTGCCACCTGCCACCCGCCACCCAGAGATCTCTGCTCCTGGACAGAATCCTCCACAGAGTCCAGGGGAAAGAGGGGACAGTGCTGGAGGAACCGACTAGGGGCTGTGCTCTTCTTGACCTGCTGCTTACTAACAGGGAAGAATTGGTAGGGGAAGTAGAAGTGGGTGGCAACCTACGCAGCAGTGACCATGAGATGGTTGAGTTTAGGATCCTGAAAAAAGGAAGAAAGGAGAGTAGCAAAATACAGACTCTTGACTTCAGAAAAGCAGACTTAGACTCCCTTAGGGAACTGATGGGCAGGATCCCCTGGGAGGCTAATATAAAGGGTGCAAGGAGTCCAGGCGAGCTGGCTGTATTTTAAAGAAGCCTTATTAAAAGCACAAACCCTCCTGAAGTGCAGAAAGAATAGTAAATATGTCAGGCGACCAGCTTGGCTTACAGGGAAATCTTTCATGAGCTTAAACTCAAAAAGGAAGCTTACAAGAAGTGGGAACTTGGACAGATGACTAGGGAGGAGTATAAAAATATTGCTAGAGCATGCAGGGATGTAATCAGGAAGGCCAAGGCACAGTTGGAGTTCCAGCTAGCAAGAGATGTGAAGGGTAACAAGAAGGGTTTCTATAAGTATGTTAGCAACAAGAAGGTGGTCAGGGAAAGTGTGGGACCCTTACTGAATGGGGGAGGCAACATAGTGACAGATGATGTGGAAAAAGCTGAAGTACTCAATGCTTCTTTTGCCTTAGTCTTCACAGACAAGGTCAGCTCCCAGACTGCTGCAATGGGCAACACAGCACAGGGAAAGAAAAGGAGAACTAGTGGCACCTTAGAGACTAACCAATTTATTTGAGCATAAGCTTTCGTGAGCTACAGCTCACTTCAGGCATTCTGTTATTATCTTTGTTGGGCCTGTCCTGTAGTAGGTGACTTCTGGGTACTCTTCTGGCTCTATCAATCTGTTTCTTCACTTCAGCAGGTGGGTATTGTAGTTGTAAGAATGCTTGATAGAGATCTTGTAGGTGTTTGTCTCTGTCTGAGGGGTTGGAGCAAATGTGGTTGTATCGTAGAGCTTCGCTGTAGACAATGGATCATGTGGTGTGGTCTGGGTGAAAGCTGGAGGTATGTAGGTAGGAATAGCGGTCAGTAGGTTTCCGGTATAGGGTGGTGTTTATGTGACCATCGCTTATTAGCACCATAGTGTCCAAGAAGTGGATCTCTTGTGTGGACTGGTCCAGGCTGAGGTTGATGGTGGGATGGAAATTGTTGAAATCATGGTGGAATTCCTCAAGGGCTTCTTTTCCATGGGTCCAGATGATGAAGATGTCATCAATATAGCGCAAGTAGAGTAGCGGCATTAGGGGACGAGAGCTGAGGAAGCTTTGTTCTAAGTCAGCCATAAAAATGTTGGCATACTGTGGGGCCATGCGGGTACCCATAGCAGTGCCGCTGATTTGAAGGTATACATTGTCCCAAATGTGAAATAGTTATGGGTGAGGACAAAGTGACAAAGTTCAGCCACCAGGTTTGCCGTGACATTATCGGGGATAGTGTTCCTGACGGCTTGTAGTCCATCTTTGTGTGGAATGTTGGTGTAGAGGGCTTCTACATCAATAGTGGCCAGGACGGTGTTTTCAGGAAGATAACCAATGGATTGTCGTTTCCTCAGGAAGTCAGTGGTGTCTCGAAGATAGCTGGGAGTGCTGGTAGCGAAGAGCCTGAGGAGGGAGTCAACCGCATTTGCTCCAACCCTTCAGACAGAGACAAACACCTACAAGATCTCTATCAAGCATTCTTACAACTACAATACCCACCTGCTGAAGTGAAGAAACAAATTGACAGAGCCAGAAGAGTACCCAGAAGTCACCTACTACAGGACAGGCCCAACAAAGGAAATAATAGAACGCCACTAGCCATCACCTTCAGCCCCCAACTAAAACCCCTCCAACGCATTATCAAGGATCTACAACCTATCCTGAAGGACGACCCATCACTCTCACAAATCTTGGGAGACAGGCCAGTCCTTGCCTACAGGCAGCCCCCCAACCTGAAGCAAATACTCACCAGCAACCACAGACCACACAACAGAACCACTAACCCAGGAACCTATCCTTGCAACAAAGCCCGTTGCCAACTGTGTCCACATATCTATTCAGGGGACACCATCATAGGGCCTAATCACATCAGCCACACTATCAGAGGCTCATTCACCTGCACATCTACCAATGTGATATGTGCCAGCAATGCCCCTCTGCCATGTACATTGGTCAAACTGGACAGTCTCTACGTAAAAGAATAAATGGACACAAATCAGATGTCAAGAATTATAACATTCATAAACCAGTCTGAGAACACTTCAATCTCTCTGGTCACTCGATTACAGACCTAAAGGTCACAATATTACAGCAAAAAGACTTCAAAAACAGACTCCAACGAGAGACTGCTGAATTGGAATTAATTTGCAAACTGGATACAATTAACTTAGGCCTGAATAGAGACTGGGAGTGGATGTGTCATTACACAAAGTAAAACTATTTCCCCATGTTTAATCACCCCCGCAGCCCCCACTGTTCCTCAGACATTCCGGTTAACTGCTGGAAATGGCCCACCTTGATTATCACTACAAAAGGTTTTCTCCCCCCCCCCCGCTCTCCTGCTGGTAATAGCTCATCTTAAGTGATCACTCTCCTTACAGTGTGTATGATAACACCCATTTTTTCATGTTCTGTGTGTATATAAATCTCCTCACTGTATTTTCCACTGAATGCATCTGATAAAGTGAGCTGTAGCTCACGAAAGCTTATGCTCAAATAAGTCTCTAAGGTGCCACTAGTACTCCTTTTCTTTTTGCGAATACAGACTAACATGGCTGCTACTCTGAAACAGCACGTGGAGTAGGTGAGATGCCCTCTGTGGTAACAGAACAGGTTAAGGACTATTTGGAAAAGCTAGACATGCACAAGTCCATGGGTCCAGATCTAATGCAACGAAGGGTGCTGAGGGAGTTGGCTGATGTGATTACAGAGCCATTGGCCATTATCTTTGAAAATTCGTGGTGATTGGGGGAGGTCCTAGACAATTGGGAAAAGGCAAATACAGTGCCCATATTTTAAAAGGGGAAAAAAGAGAACCCGGGGAACTACACACCAGTCAGCCTCACTTCAATCCCCGGCAAAATCATGGAGCACGTCCTCAAGGAATCCATTTTGAAGCACTTGGAGGAGAGGAAGGTGATCAGGAACAGTTAACATGGATTCACCAAGGGCAAGTCATGCCTGACCAACCTGATTGCCTTCTATGATGAGATAGCTGGCTCTGTGAATAAGGGGAAAATAGTGGATGTGATATATCTTGACTTTAGCAAAGCTTTTGATATGGTCTCCTGCAGTATTCTTGCCAGCAAGTTAAAAAAATATGGATTGGATGAATGGACTATAAGGTGGATAGAAAGCTGGCTAGATTGTCGGGCTCAAAGGGTAGTGATCAATGGCTCGATGTCTGGTTGGCAGCCGGTATCAAGTGGAGTGCCCCAGGGGTCGGTCCTGGGGTCAGTTTTGTTCAACATCTTTATTATGGTCTGGATGATGGGATTAATTGCACCCTGAGCAAGTTCGCCGATGACAATAAACTGGGGGGAGAGGTAGATATGCTGGAGGATAGGGATGGGGTCCAGAGTGACCTAGACAAATAGGAGGATTGGGCCAAAAGAAATCTAATGAGGTTCAACAAGGACAAGTGCAGAGTCCTGCACTTCGGAAGGAAGAATCCCATGCACCGCTACAGGCTTGGGACCGACTGGCTAAGCAGCAGTTCTGCAGAAAAGGACCTGGGGATTACAGTGGACAAGAAGCTGGATGTGAGTGTGCCCTCATTGCCAAGAAGGCCAATGGCATATTGCACTGTATTAGTAGGAGCATTGCCTACTAATACAATCAAGGGAAGTGATTATTCCTCTCTATTCGGCACTGGTGAGGCCACACCTGGAGTATTGTGTCCAGTTTTGGGCCCCCAACTACAGAAGGGATGTGGACAAATTGGAGAGAGTCCAATGGAGGGCAACAAAAATGAATAGGGGGCTGGGGCACATGACTTACAAGGAGAGGCTGAGGGAACTGGGGTTATTTAGTCTGCAGAAGAGAAGAGTGAGGGGGGATTTGATAGCAGCCTTCAATTACCTGAAGGGGGGTTCCAAAGAGGATGGAGCTAGGCTGTTCTCAGTGGTGGCAGATGACAGAACAAGAAGAAGTGGTCTCAAGTTGCAGTGGGGGAAGTCTAGATTGGATATTAGGAAACACTATTTTACTAGGAGGGTGGTGAAGCACTGGAATGGGTTACCTAGGGAGGTGGTGGAATCTCCATCCTTAGAGGTTTTTAAGGTCAGGCTTGACAAAGCCCTGGCTGCGATGATTTAGTTGGTGGTGGTCCTGCTTTGAGCAGGGGATTGGACTAGTTGACCTCCTGAGGTCTTTTCCAACCCTAATGTTCTATGATTCTGTGCTGCATAGGCAGCTTACTCCCCACCTTTTTCACATGGGGAGCGGGAGATTGCTCCACAGAGGGGACCCTATTTATACAAAGGGCGCAATCTGGTCCTGAATGAGGATTTTACTAATAAAGTTTTATATGTATATAGTACTTAGCTTCAAAACCTTTATGTGCATTAACCAATCACTAGGACATACTTTCTCATAAGTTTGGTTGCATGCTGAGTTCTGAGCTTTTTGGAAAATCTGGCTTTGTTGTTTTCCCTCTATCTCTGTATGTACACCTGGCCCCCAGGATCCATTCTGGATCTTCCCCAGGATTATCTTAGTCTCTCTATACCAGACAAGAAATGCCACACATAAAATAAAAATAAAGTGGGGGGCACAAGTCTGCATCAGGGTGACCAAACTTGTTTTGCAGCACTAGATAACTAGATCTTCAGATTACTACCCTGCACTTTTTTCCTGATCTTCTTCTGATTAGATGATGGATTTGGGATTTTTGATGCCCTTTGTGTTGCCCTGCTCAAGTCACCCAGAACAGTGAGCCTCTATGCCTCAGTGAGAGTGAGCTTTGCTGTTACTAAGCTATGAGTCAACAACCTGACACACCAGTTTGTCTGCCTTGCTAGCACACTTCTCAGGACTCTGCCAGTCCAAACCTTGCCTTTCAGGTAACAATCAGTGGACCCCAATTCCCATCTTTCTGCAGTGTCCAGTCCCTCTCACTGAGCCCTCATAGAAGTTATCAAGTTTTCTGCCTTCAAAGAGACAGAACACACACCAACTTATTTGGTTGAGGATTTTACCCTTAAGTTAAATGCACAGCACTGAGATGGGTTTGTGATAAAGGAAAAGTAAGTTTATTAACAAACGGGGATTTAAGTGATAATAAGTCAGAAGATGCAGTTATGATTACAAACAAAATAAGACATGCTTTCTAGTCGCTAAAACTCCATTTCAGTAAGTTATAATCTTGGTCGAAGCAGGTTCTCACCTATAGCAGTTCCCAGAGACTTCAACCCCTTGGCTGAAGGATCTGGCTTTCTCAGATTACAAGAGCTCTGGCCCCTTGTTTCCATCCAGCTGTGGATAAAAAATGGCTTTTTGCTTCTGCTTCTATCTTCACAAAGTTCACTGATGCTGTTTCAAGAGGCAGAAAGGCTTCCTGGGGGTGCAGCCTCCATCACCCATCAGGACTGTTAAGTGGCCATCTTCCCCCACTTGCTCACCTGAGGGCTGTGTTTACCTTATCTTTAAATGTCCTTTTCATTGTCTTTGGTCTCACTTTACTTAATTTTCCCTGAAGACCACAGTCAAGCTGGAGAAACAACATTCCTTTGGTAGGATTGGCTGGATTTAGGTCTGGCTACCAAACCCATTTTAGGAACATATTTCCAGCACACATCTATAATTCTTTATAGCTCACCTTTACATACCTCATACAATAATATTAATGACCAGCAGGTTATCGGTTTGCATATGACATCTTACACAACACCTTTTAGATACAGATTATGACGATGTGAGTCAGGACAATGAGTATGTTTGGTGTGATGAGAGCTATGGCATGGTTTGCCCTCTGTCAGTTGTCATTGAGGGGCTCCTTGGGTCACACCTTTATTTCAAGGGGAAAAAATGAGTAATTTTTATTAAAAATAACCTCATTGTTGGAATAAGTTCCATCACGCCAAGCTCCAGATGTTCTGACTAAAGCATCATCCTTATTCAATCTTATATTATGATCTGGAACTTCAATTGCTGGTAGCTTGGTCTTGATCAAGCCCTTAGTGGAAATTCCCTCCCAGGTGTTTGAGTTAGATAAAACTCCAGTTCTAATCTTTATTCTCCTTAGAAACAGAATGATGAAATGCCCTCAGAAAGTCAAAGTCCTATATATAATTCTGCATATGCTAAAAAAAAATGAAAGGGAACCATCTGGGCTGTCCAGACAAAGTACAGCCTCTTTTAGTCCTGTAGAGACAGGAGCAGAGCCATGGAAAATAGACAAGCTGAAAACAAGGTCCTTTTCTCTCTTTTCTCTTTGGCACTCTCTTAATAAGAACCAGGGTCTGGCCTTGTGGCGCGACTAAGTCCCTTTTCCACTACTGAGGGAGATCAAAGGAGGGTTATAGCTGCCCTAACAGGGGCAGCTGAGGATTTCCCTACTGTGCAGGAAAAGGCTTGTACAGACTCTGGGCTCCTCCCAACCCGAGGCACAGCCCCACATGCCTCTTCTCACCCTCCATTCCCTCCAATCAGCAAATTTCTATTGAATCTGTAGTGCCCTTCAAGCCCCTCACTCTCTGGCTGCCTGCCTCCTCAAATCTGTTCATTACCCTGGCCTCCCAGAGGCAGCCTCCTGCAGCCCAGCCAGCCCCCCGGCTCACTACAGGTATGTGTATAGCACAGCTGGTGGGTCCAGGAGAAAGGTGATAAGAACATTTTGAAAAACAAAATTTCAATGGAACACATTTTTTTAAATGTTCACTTCTGTTTTTCATTGAAAACAGAAGCAGTTGATACATCTTAGCACTGCTGATAGCTAATATTTGCATAGTTCAAAACAGTCATTCTGATTAAAAGGAATAACTCTGTGCATTTAATTTCAAATGTGTAAACGGTGTGAGAGATATTGTCCAAACATGTCTTGAAAGTTTGGCATATGTGGGGAATGTGTTTAGAATTTGTTTTTCTTTTTAAGTTAGAGGGGCCCAAGGCAAAACATTTTAAAAACATATTTATACGTTCTCTGTAAAGGTGAGCAAATCTTTTATTAAAAATATCATGGGAAATTCAATTGTCTTATGAAGAGGTATGGTGCCAAAGTTAAAGACTAAATTCAGTAGTTAAAGTCATTAAAATATGAAACAGAAGGAATCTAGTCCTAATTTAAATGCAAATCTGCAGCAAATCTAACTAGAGTTGTTACCATTGCCTTCATAATACATCCTTTTTGCACCTCTCAGTACACACACACGATGAATTGTAGTAGTACAAAGTTTCTAAAACACTTGAATACAGTTGCTTGCAAAGACTGAATTTCTGTATTTTAAGAAGAAATCCAAACTATGTTCTCTTCATTGGTTTCCTCTCAATATCTTAATGGGATAGATTCTGTGGCTCTTGTGGCTTGTCTACATGGTGAAGTGATGCGTTAAATGGGGGGGTGATTTCTAAAGCATGTTAACTTGTTGTGTATTAATTGATCCATGTAGACTCTGCTGGTGTGCACCAAAAGTTCTCTAGCATGCTTCAAAGTAGTACTGTTTCAAACAACACCATATTAAAGCACACCAGGTGGGTTGACACATACCAATTAATACATAAGACATTAGTGCACTTTACAAATCACACACCTCTCCAGCTTATTACCCACCAGGTGGACAAGCTAACATGGTTGCTAACTTCAATAGAGCTACTTCAGATTTATTGCGGTGTAAATTAGCTGAATGTGTCTCTTTATTTCTTAAGTCTGTGTTTTAAGTTTTCCCTTTTCGACTATGCTTTATGACTTGTGAAAGGAAAGTTCAGTTAGATTTGTAGAAAGACTTCTGAATGTCAAAAAAGCAAATCTTCACTCGATTTAATTTGACTAAATTCATATTCCTTTAGCAGCTAGGAGACATGCTAAATAATAAAAATTCTGTTGCCCCTTTCCTAAGTGGAAGCAAATTTGTGGGCCTGGCAGGTCAGTTTCCAATTTGGACAAAAAGTATAGTGCAGTCAGGTATCTTCTTAAAGTAATTTGTATTTTTTACAGAATGTACACAAGACCTATTTCCCTGAACAGGGGGGTGATTACAATTTGCACACAGGTAGTTCTCTTCTGCAGAAATTTCAAGTAAAGCCCAACTGTCCAGCTGCCTTAGGCCTCTCTCTCTCTCTGCAGAACTCACACATTACACAGACAGATCAAATAGCTTAAACACACTCTCTGCCCTTTTTTTTCCCCTCAGCCCCTTACACATGGGATGCCTGTAACCAAGCCACCCTTCATAATTCATGGTGTAGTAAAGGTGGCCTAGCCATTAACCCTCTTTTTGTTTAGCTGCTCTGTGATACAAAGGAAGCTCGCAACCATCTAATAAAAATGAGCAAAGCTTGATATCTTAAAACTCAGAAAGCAAATAAAAAGAACCCATTTTTTATGTCATGGGTTTTGAGGGTCTGGCTCATGATTTTTGAATGTTTAGGTTTGGCATCATTGCTCCATTGCAGTCTATCCAAAATGTAGTTGCTAAGATGATCTGTCTTGCTCAACCAGATCATGTCTCTTTCAGTCTTTGAATCCATAACTTGTCCACCATGTGAAATATAAGCTTCTTGAGCTTTCCATCAAGACTATGAATATTTTTGTTCCAGCTTATGTTGCAGATCTTTTTTTCTTAGCATGTCCTTCGTTGCCTCCGTGTTCCAATAACATCAGGCCAATAGCCCTCTTCATTTTTTTCACTCCCATTTTTGCACATTTGCCATGGTGCATGCTGAATGTGGAACAACCTACCATTCCATTTGAGCCAGGCTTCTACCCTCTCTTCATTCAGATTTTTCCTCAAGACCTACCTCTTCTGCAAAATTCACAAACACTAACTCACCTTAGTCAGATACCTTCAATCATCACCATATAAATGGAAGCAAGAGAGACAGAGACACAGTGTTCTAAGCTAACACGTTCTCTGGGTATCCTAATATATTTTTTTCTCATCTGAGTCTGTCTCTAAGACTTTGTCTGTACTTAACAGCTTAAGTATAAATAAATAAATAATGATTTATCAGGGAGTACATCTTACATCACAAACTGTATAGCACAGTCTTCGTCTGGGGCCTGATCCAGAATGGGTGTTTCATCTAAGGAAGAACGGCAGATTCAGGTCCACTTTAGGAATTTCTGTGGCTACATCATCTCCAAACCAAGGTATAGGCTTTGGCATGGAGCCACACCGTACCAGCAAGAATTTCAGGAGCACGATCTCTACCTGAGACTCCTTCCTTCCCATTGAGTTTCCTCAGTGTGAGGAGAGAATAAATATGCCACCTCCCTGCCCTTCCCCCTTTCCTTTTGGATGAATTGTACCCAAGGTGGACACTAGAAAGCAGTAGTCTCTGTGCATCCTCGAGCACATAGACTGATTATCCCTGGCCAATGCAAGGGGCAAGGTAAGGGGCAGGGACAATATTTCCTATTTCTGTAAAGGCAATCAGTTTTCATGACTGAATAACTCAACCACGCAGCTCAACAGTCTTTAATCATAAATCTAAGACAAATGAATAGAGATGGTAACGAAACTGAAACTCGTTAACATCACATGCTTGAAAAACAAAATAACATTTGTCTGGATAGCTGGTATAAATTTGGTACTATACATTTATTATAAATGAAAATTAATAATATGTTACCAAGCAGCAAATAGAAGTCTGTAATTCACTCATTGGATTATTCTGCTATTCATAAATAGATTGTAATGTGCTGCTATTTCATTTAATATTTTCAAACCACACTAGTAAATTACAACATGCCGTTAATTCTCCTGCAATCAGCTGTTTTAGGTGTATGCATTAATTGTCTATATAATTTTCCCATAAAATACATGGAGTTTATAATGAACTGTGAGGAAAATGGGCCTGTTATGAATGAGCATTTCAGTTTTGCTGTGACAGCTAGTTATAGTGCACCATGGAAGACCTGGCAGGTACCTATGGTACATTTCATAGCTACTACACAACATTTTACTTGGGGAATCAGAGTACTTAAAACAAAAAAATACATTTTGTGGACCCTGCCCACATGAGTTTAGTGGTCCTCAAAGGAGTCATATGGGGTCCAGGAACTCAGATGAGGCTGCTCTTGATGAGTTCCCTGAAAATAGGAAGAGTTGGGAAGTCTAGAGAAAAGGCATGGAATCCTTTAAAGGGGATTTCCTTTCCACTATAAAACTCAATGAGGCAAATGACCATATCATTATCAGCTCATCCCACAGCAGGTTTCTTTGCTTTGCTGGTTATTGCAATTTCCACCTCAGATCCTTGCTGTATGACCTTGCCATAGCACGTTGGATGCTCACATAAGTTCTGGTGGTTTTTCCAGCTTCCCACAGACAGGAAGGGGATCATATTTATTCCCTCTTCGATGATTTCCTGAGGTGGGCCACATCCAGGGACAAGGTCCTCAAGGATATCTTACAGACCAAACAGGTGCCATAAAGCTTTGATGCTCCAGTTTAAAAAAAGAGTCAGCTCTCAGTTTTTTAGACATTTATATGGGAGTGAAGACAGATAGTGTTCTCCACAAGGTATCAATACCTGTGAAGTGAAAACTCATGTTAACAAAAGCCCCACAGATATTTAATGTTCTATACAACTCGCAATCCAACCACTCCTGAGTCTCTTGGGGATGCTGTTCTCCTGATATACTAGTTCTCCTAATATATATGCAGTGAGCCAAATTCTTCATGAGGCCCTCTGGGGTTGTCATAAATAAAGGGAAGTGTAACCACCTTTCTGTATACAGTGCTATAAAATCCTTCCTGGCCAGAGGCAACATCCTGTTACTGTAAAGTGTTAAGAAGCTCAGCTAACCTGGCTGGCACCTGACCCAAAGGACCAATAAGGGAACAAGATACTTTCAAATCTTGGGGGGAGGAAGGCTTTTGTTTGTGCTCTTTGTTTACGTTTTGTTCTCTCCTGGGACTGAGAGAGGCCAGACAGAACTCCATCTTCTCCAACCCATCCTAATCCAAGTCTCCAATACTGCAATCAGTATAGGTAAGCCAGGCAAAGCAGATTAGTTTATCTTTTGTTTTATGTGAATTTTCCTTGTGTTAAGAGAGAGGTTTATTCCTGTTTTCTGTAACTTTAAGGTTTTGCCCAGAGGGGGATCCTCTGTGTTTTGAATCTGAATACCCTGTATTTTCCATCCTGATTTTACAGAGGTGATTCTTTTACCTTTTCTGTAATTAAAATTCTTCTTTTAAGAACCTGATTGATTTTTCATTGTTCTTAAGATCCAAGGGTTTGGGTCTGTGTTCACCTGTACAAATTGGTGAGGATTATTATCAAGCCTTCCCCAGGAATGGGGGTGTAGGGTTTGGGGGGATATTTTGGGGGAAGACGTCTCCAAGTGGGCTCTTTCCCTGTTCTTTGTTTAAAACGCTTGGTGGTGGCAGCATACTGTTCAAGGACAAGGCAAAGTTTGTACCTTGGGGAAGTTTTTAACCTAAGCTGGTAAGAATAAGTTTAGGGGGTCTTTCTTGCAGGTCCTCACATCTATAGCCTAGAGTTCAGAGTGGGGAAAGAATCCTGACAGGGGTTTTCCTGTCTCTGATTATAGACTTATTACCATGACCACCCACAAAGAGCAAAATCCTCTCAGAAGCACCTAGATCATGTCAGTGGTAGCTGATGAGAGAGAGATCCCAGAGGGTATCTAAAATCGCAGAATCAGATACAGATTCAAATAATTTTCTTGATCCTTACAGAACTCCACAGTTTGCTCAGAATTCCATTTCCCACCTGCCCTGGAGGTGCTGAACCTTTTTGTGTTGGGGAGGGTCACTTCATGTGATGCAGCAAGGTAGTCTGAAGTGAACATTTTATTAAACAATGGTCACTCTGAGTAAGGTGACAGATAACTCTTGGTGATAACATTGCAGTCTGCCTTTGTCCTAACTCAGTTCATTCTGAAGGAGGTTGTGGAGTCTCAGTAGTTTGGATGACTAGTCCATGGAGATGCACAGGTGATGAAAATGTGATCCGTGCAAAACTGATGCTACCTCAACAATAACTGTAGACTGTGATCTGCTTATGACCCACTTCACCTGCAGAAATCTTTTTTCACTGCTCCGTTCCCCCAAAAATCCAAAGTAAAAAGAAGATGTTAACATGACCCTGACCTTCCTGTATCTTTTCACAGGGCTTCTCTTCCATATAGGGCCAGATTATGCTATCCTTACTCATGAGTCGTATGCACTGGGACAACTCACAGAGCAGGGTAAACACCGAATGCAAGTCAGAGTGACAGAATCTGGCCCATAATTTTGAAATTTTTCTCTACCTTCAAAGCACTCCATCACTCATAGTTAAATGTCATCTTAACAAGGGCAGTCTGTGAACAGAGACCTACATTTTCAGAAGTTACTTAGTAGCGATTTTGGATGCCTCTGTGTTTGTATGCCCTATGTGAGGCACCTTAATGGTTGATTTTCAGAGGGTGGTGCTCAGAACTTCCTGAAAAATCAGATGTCTCAAGCTGAAAAGCCAATGAGGTACCCATAAAATGAGTAAAAATGAGGTACCCATAATCATTGTCCCTTTTGAAAATTTAAAGGTAGGCAAATGCAGGCATAAAAGTTTGGGAGAAATTGACAGGGAACAAATGCCCAGAACATTTGATATCACAGAATAATTCTTCCATATTCAAAATGACTGACTTAAAAAAAAACTCTTTAGAGTATCTTCAGACATCTGCTAGGGATCTTTTCAGCAGTCTATAGAAATCTTGCCCCTTTGTGGTACTACAAATAGTAAATGCTGCACAACTGCAATGTGGCCAAATTAATTTTTCCCCCGGTCAGGAATCTTCACTTTCATATATCCTGACTTTTGTATATGTTAACATTTTCACCTTAATATTGCAGTGGTATAGATTTTTGCATTTATTATATTGTATTCAAAGAAAAAGTAAGCATGTCTCATAAAGCAAGTTTTCTTCCATTTTTTTACAACTATTTAGATTTTATTAGTGTTTGAAAGGGATAATGTCAAGGCAGCATGGAGAATATGCCTCAGGTTATACAGTTAGGTTATGTAAACAGGCTTGCTCTAGGTTTTTTGCTGCCCCCAGCGGCGTGCCGCCGAAGCAAAAGGAAAAAAGGCCGGAGTGCCGCCCGGAGTACCGCCCCTTGAAAAGTGCCGCCCCGAGCACCTGCTTGGTTTGCTGGTGCCTAGAGCCGGCCTTGTATATAAATAGGAACAAAGAATGTACATAGGATTATACAAGAACATTATGAACTTATATTAATTACACACGGAAAGTAACACAGGGGTATTAACAATCCATTGTTTTACTATGCATAGGAAGTCAAGCTGATATTTGGTGCAATATCAGTTTGCAAACAAATGAAAACCATACATGAAGGTGAACTAGTCCATAGGAGTACTGTGGAAAGGAATCTGGGGATCACAGTGGATCACAAACTAAATATGAGTCAACAATGTAGCACTGTTGCAAAAAAAGCAAACATCATTCTGGGATGTATTAGCTGGAGTGTTGTAAGCAAGACACGAGAAGTAATTCTTCCACTCTACTCTGCATTGACTAGGCCTCAGCTGGAGTATTGTGTCCAGTTCTGGATGCCACATTTTAGGAAAGATATGGACAAATTGGAGAAAGTCCAGAGACGAGCAACCAAAAATGATGATAGGTCTAGAAAACATGACCTATGAGGGAAGATTGAAAAAAATGGGTTTGTTTAGTCTGGAGAAGAGAAGACAGAGGGAGAACATGATAAGAGTTTCCAAGTACATAAAAGGTTGTTACGGAGGGGCATTTTTTTTATTTTATTTTATTTTTATTTTTTTAACCTCTGAAGATAGGACAAGAGACAATGTATTTAAACTGCAGCAAGGGTGGTTTAGGTTAGACGATAGGAAAAATTTCCTGTCAGGGTAGTTAAGCACTGGAATAAATTGCCTAGGGAGGTTGTGGAATCTCCATCTTTCGAGATTTTTAAGAGCTATCAGGGATGGTCTAGATAATACTTAGTGATGCCTTGAGTGCAGAGGACTGGACTAGAAGACCTCTCAAGGTCCCTTCTAGCCCTACACTGGTATGATTCTATATATAGACTTTGATGTGACATCATTATATGAAAGCAGGGAGTTAACATAGCAGACATGACTATGTCAAGGTTTCTGAAATTCCAGATTCATTTTCTCAGAGCATTTTAGGGTTTTTTGGTTCCAAAGTTTAGTATCTGTTGTGGGGGAGGGAGGGAGGGGACAGATTTTTATTCTGTTAAGTGATAAGTCTGCTAACTTTCCTCAAACCTGTCCTCGGATTGCTGGATTTTGGATGGGCTATTACCAGCAGGAGAGTGAGTTTGTGGGGGGGGGGGGGGGCGGAGGGTGAGAAAACCTGGATTTGTGCTGGAAATGGCCCAACTTGATGATCACTTTAGATAAGCTATTACCAGCAGGAGAGTGGGGTGGGAGGAGGTATTGTTTCATGGTCTCTGTGTATATAATGTCTTCTGCAGTTTCCACAGTATGCATCCGATGAAGTGAGCTGTAGCTCACGGAAGCTCATGCTCAAATAAATTGGTTAGTCTCTAAGGTGCCACAAGTACTCCTTTTCTTTTTGCGAATACAGACTAACACGGCTGTTACTCTGAAACCTGGATATGGTCTGTAATTTGTTCTTTGTCTTATGTTTATTGCTTTCTGTCTAGCTGTAAATGAATGACTCTTTTAAGAACTAGAACATGGTGATACATTTCCAAGCTTCTGCAGGGAAGATTTTTAATAGATGTTGCTTTGAAAGAATGAGAGGAATTTTCCAGAATGCAATAGGTTGGATTTTTATCACACTGTGTCTTGAAGGCATTTGTGTATGTAAGACCAGAAGTTTTGCATATTAAAGCATCTCCAGAAAATGTGTGCAGAACCAGGTCATAGTTTGCAAAACACAGTGTGGGTGTTATATAGCACACAAAGACTTATCTCTGAATTTTAGATCCTTTTGGGTGAAAGGTGGCAGTTATCTTAGCCAAATAACACCATAGAGTTTTGTTGATTTTGTTTGTTTTTAAGAAATACAGACTAACTTCTGCAGTTGTAATTGGAGCATAAGAGGAATTCTAAGTAGGGAGAACAGAATTTCCAAAGTCAGGGGGATTGTCTGGCATTATGGAGGATAGACTTGTGGTTAAAACAAGGGCTCTCAACCTGGGGTATAGCATCCCCTCCCCACACCAAAGAAGGGATCACAAACAAATGTCTGAGAGGTACAACCACTCTTGTCTATCCTATTGTAAAAGGGAAGGGGGTCCCTGTTAACTCCCACCTAAATGGAAGGTAGGATTTATGTGTTCCTGGTATGGAAAATGGGGTAGCAGTACAAAAAGGTTTGAAAACCCCTTGGTTAAGGTATTGAACTGGGTTTCAGGAGATCTGGATCCCTGCCACAAATAGACATGCATACCACACTGAAAGCAGCTAAGGCAAAGAGGCTGGAATCTGTCCATAAATTATGTTTCATCTGGAGCCAAATGGTCATAAAAATGAAATATGGAAATCTGTACATTTATTTTCAAGACCCAGACAAAAAGATGTGGAATAGAGCTGTGCCAGCAAGATGCTAACTGCTAGATTAAGGGGGGAAACATATGAAAGAGATGTTAATTCACCCTAACTATCAGCTTCCATAGGATGTGGGGATGCAAAGGCTTACAGACACCTATAGAGTGAACCTATAGGACTATGGGGATGGAGAAGGGGGGAAGAGAGTTGGACTGGAGAAAGGAGGATGGTAGAACCTTCCAGAGCTAGTCAGGGGTAGGAGACCTGAATGAGGATATAGTAGCCATTGTATGGGGAACACAGGCTATTTCACTTACAGACGGACAGTACACATGACCAACATTCATTTGTAGAGCTGTTGGTGCAGCCTCTCCCTGATATGAGGATGGACTCTAACACCTGAGAGATTGCCTACATAATGGGACTAAGGAGAAAGAACTGAGACTTCCGTGGGAGAGGTTTTCTCTGGCTGTTCTGACAGCAGGGGATCAGGGAAGGGATTAATTTCAAAAGATGAATGAAAAAGGAAATGTAACGTCTGTAACAGAGCTATGTGAAGCATACTTGATTTGGTACTCAAATTGAATATTATACATAATATTCAGTATTATTTTAATCTGATTTCCTGTCTATTTTTAATAAATCTTGTTTTTAAATAGACTCCTGTTTTATGGGTATTTTCACACTGTTCATCCCCCCAAAAAGCAAAATGCCTCAACCTCTAAGGAGTGGTAGTAAAGAGTATAGGGTGTTTGGAACCTTCATCCCCACTTGGAAGTCTCAGTCAAAGGGGCAGGGACTTGAGGGGTCATCTCCCAGAAGATGTTACCTAAGGCTGACATTGGTGAGCAAAAGGGAGATGCCTTAGAACCAAGGACAATACATGAGTTGGCAGAGGTGTAGGTGACAGCAATCTTATACTAACCAAGATAGAAAGCTCAACTCTGACCATGACACCCTTGCATCCTACTGTTGTAAAAGTGTCTTGGGATCTCTCAGGGCTTTGGTTTTAATGCTTCATCCAAACATCAGCACCTCCAACATCACACTGCTCTCTAACTTGATGCTGAGGTTGGTTCAGTAGTAAAATCAGAGGGAAGAGTGCCACCTACTGAATCCCCAGCAGCATTTTCTGCAGCATCTGGGATTTCCTTGGAGGTCCCAAATTCATGTTTTGATTAGTCCAAATCCTGTTTAGGATATGACCACACCCCACAGTTTTATGGCTTCAGGCACTGGTAAAAGCTCCCTGTGTTATAACCAGAAGTACCAAGTGTTCCCACTCCTTTAATTTTCACATGCATAATTTTCACATAAGAGGCACTTTAATAGAGAAAGCTGTAATTGTAGCATGTTCTCTAAAACAGGAACACGATTCCATAGAACTGTCATTTCAATAAAAGTACACCTTAATGAGATACACTTTTTACACATTTACAAAAAGATAAATATAGCATGATGTGTTCTTTTGTTTTAGGCAGGCAGAAGATTTTCTACTCATTAGATCTGTAGAACTACTTACCAGCCTCCAATATTTTCAACATTTCTGATAATACAAAGAGAATAATCTGTGGGTGGCACTTTCAGAAATAAAAATATAAATAACGTTAAAAGAGGATTTTTTAAGTTTTAAAAGTGTTCTTGTAAAATTCACTATTATTTATTACCTATTTTTGTAAGATCACATGTGCCACAGAATGTTTTTCTTTATTTTCAGGTAAAGCTCAGGAAAATAATATGTATTCTAAAGAGGAGGTCTGAATACCTACAAGAGTGCCATAACTTTACTGTGTCAGAGAAGGTGGAAATGAAACATCAGTCTTCTCCCTCTCATGTCTGAAGTGTTAAAAAGCTGTTTGAGTCAAGAGAGATGTTCATTGCTTTGCCATATTAGTAATCTCTTTCATTTGCTTCAGATAACCATGAACTATAATGCTGCTGAGTGTCCATTATTGAAAAAGCAATAGTCAGTCGAGCAGACAAAAAGGAGAAATTTAACCACAAGCAGAGTGAGTTTGAATTGTATGTTCTGCTGCAGTTATTCACCTAATAAAGTACACATCTGTGAGAGTCCCGGTTATCAATGGGAGTTACTAATAACTTGTAACAGGAGTAAAAAAGCAGCATAGTTTCGTCTCTTACCTTGCTCTCATATGCTTTTTACATGTTTGCTTTTTACATGTGTGTTATTATTTATTCATCATTTGTACGACTGAAGCATCTAGGACTCCTAGTCAATGACCAGGACCCAGTTGTGTAGGTGCTGTGCAAACACAAAACAAAGACAGTGAGAAGGGAACCCAGAGTGGAAGGCCTTTGTGGAATTCATGGGAGCTGTTAGTTTTAGGGGGATGTCACCCACTTGTGCCATGGTGACAAAGGAATGATGCCAGAGAAATTCTACAAGAGGAATATTGCAAGGTCTCCCATCCCATACACAGGCAATTCCTCCACAGGGGATTATCTAACTCAGAATAACAGCTTTAACTCTGAATTGCTTTTTTTCTCATTTTTATCACATCCTAGGCATTACATAAATGCAGTTATGAATTTGTTTACAGCTTTATATTGGCACATATCCTTTAAAGACCACAATTCATTGTTACCACTGCTCTTACTATACTACAGGGAGTGACGGATTTTAAAAGGGGTGAAGAGAAAAATAAAACGTTTGTCCTGAAACTCTCTTTTTAATTATCATCCCCCTGCCATATTATAAGAGTAATGATCTCCATGTTGGGCTTTGCATTCAAATGCTGTATAAAACTGATTAGAGAGAGGAAGTGGGTGAGGTAGTATCTTTTAATGGACCAACTTCTGTTTGTGAGAGAGACAAGCTTTTGAAAAAAGAAAAGGAGTACTTGTGGCACCTTAGAGACTAACCAATTTATTTGAGCATAAGCTTTCGTGAGCTACAGTTCACTTCATCGGATGCATACTGTGGAAAATACAAGCTTTTGAGCTACACAGAGCTGGGAAAGGTACTTGGAGTGTACTTGAAGAGCCTTGAAAGTAAAGTACTTCTCACGTCTGGGAAAGGTACTTGGAGTGTCACAGCTAAATACAAGATCAAACAGATTGTTTAGCATAAGTAGTTAGCACATATTCTAAGGGACCATTCAAGGTAAAGTGGCCCATTAGCACTCCCCTCCCCATATTTCTAGGACAAAAAGGGAGGTGGGGTTAATGGATTACAGATTGTTGCAATAAACCATAAATCCAGTGTCATTATTAAGACCATAATTTTTAGTGTCTAGCAAAAGTTATGAATTCAAGCTCCCAGGTTCATCTTTTGAAAGTGTTGTTCAGGTTTTCTTTGAGGATGCAGATTGATAGATCAGATATGGAGCAACCACTTTATGGAAAGTGTTCACCAACAGGTGTGCCATAAATATAAAGGGAAGGGTAAACCCCTTTAAAATCTCTCCCGGCCAGAGGAAATCTCCTCTCACCTGTAAAGGGTTAAGAAGCTAAAGGTTACCTCGCTGGCACCTGACCAAAATGACCAATGAGGAGACAAGATATTTTCAAAAGCTGGGAGGAGGGAGAGAAACAAAGGGTTTGTGTGTCTGTCTATATTTTGTTTTTGCCGGAGATAGACCAGGAATGAAGCCTTAGAACTTTTAGTAAGTAATCTAGCTAGGTATGTGTTAGATTATGATTTTTTTAAATGGCTGAGAAAAGAATTGTGCTGAATAGAATAACTATTTCTGTCTGTGTATCTTTTTTGTAACTTAAGGTTTTTGCCTAGAGGGGTTCTCTATGTTTTGAATCTAATTACCCTGTAAGGTATTTACCATCCTGATTTTACAGGGGGGATTTCTTATTTCTAATTACTTCTATTTTTATTAAAAGTCTTCTTGTAAGAAAACTGAATGCTTTTTCATTGTTCTCAGATCCAGGGGTTTGGGTCTGTGGTCACCTATGCAAATTGGTGAGGCTTTTTATCCAACATTTCCCTGGAAAGGGGGGGGTGCAAGTGTTGGGAGGATTGTTCATTGTTCTTAAGATCCAAGGGTCTGGGTCTGTAGTCACCTAGGCAAATTGGTGAGGCTTTTTACCAAACCTTGTCCAGGAAGTGGGGTGCAAGGTTTTTGGGAAGTATTTTGGGGGGAAAGACGTGTCCAAACAGCTCTTCCCCAGTAACCAGTATTTGTTTGGTGGTGGTAGCGGCCAATCCAAGGACAAAAGGGTGGAATATTTTGTACCTTGGGGAAGTTTTGACCTAAGCTGGTAAAGATAAGCTTAGGAGGTTTTTCATGCAGGTCCCCACATCTGTACCCTAGAGTTCAGAGTGGGGGAGGAACCTTGACAAGGTGAGATGAACTTTTTAATCTTTTATCATTTTTCCTGTGTGAGTTCATTTGAGAGTGTAGTGATTGTCTGGTTTCACGCACATAGTTTTGATTGGGGCATTTAGTGCACTGGATGAGGTACACCACATGTGATAAGCATATGTAGGTCCGATGGATGTTGAAAGGTGTTTTGTGGGTTGTGTTGATCATTGTAGCAGTGGAGATATGTCTGCAGGTTTAACATTTTCTGTTCTGGCAGGGTCTGGTGCTGCCTTGAGTTGATGTATCCTGGTCTGTGGGGAGCTTGTTTCTGATGAGGAGATTGGAGAGGTTGGGGGGTTGTTTGAAGGCCAAAAGAGGGGGTTCAGAAAGATTTCTTTCAGGATGGGGTCCCCATTGGGTGTAGGTTGTAGATGTTTGATGATACCCCATATGGATTCCAGTGTGGGGTGGTAGGTGACAATGAGGTATGTGCAGTCAGAGAGGGGTTTATTTCTGTACTGAGGCAGGTTCTCTCAGGATATTTGGGGTATTTGGTATTTGTATAATAGTTGCTGTAACGGTGGGTAAATATACACTTTAATAACAATAAGTAATGCTTATGAAATTTCTCATCTTCTCATGACAGAGGTTGTAATGGAAGAAGGTAAATATGTGCCATTTTATTTTCTTGTTACAATCAGAGTTTAAATGTTATGTCCTTCCATTTAAACTGCTACACTACGCTGACCTTTCCAGTATTCTGCAATTAGACTAGCTAGCCATTTCTCTTCCACCTCTATTTGCAGTTTCACTGATTTATAGAAGATGGGTAAAATAGCTTACGAAATACAGATTAGAAGGATCAAAGCAGTGAATCATATTGTAATGTTCCTCATAGATCATATGGCTTACTGGAATCTTGGTATTTCATAAATTATAAGCAATGAAAGTGTTGATTGTAAATAAGAGTGGGAATTGGTATCAACTTCAGTAATTCTCATTTCAGGCAGATTATGATTTCATTTTCCTTTTCAGGTTGGGGGTGGTTTGTATTGCAGTAGTACATAGGGGCTGTAATCATAGACCAGAGCCTCATTGTGATAGGTGCTTTGCCATCACATAACGCAAAGATAGTCCCTGCACGAAGGCACTTACAGTTTAAGAATAAGACAAAAAACAGGAGGATATAACAGAGATGGGGAGCACAAGGTAACAGTGAGACAATGTTGGTCAGCACCATGGGCAATGATCACAGCACAGCTATCTAACCACTGTCAAGAATTTGCAAGCATCCCAGCAGATGAGAGCTTTAAAGATGACAATGGGGTGGCTTTGCAGTTGTTAACAGTAAGTCCTCCCATGCTTTCAGGGGTGATCTGGAGAAAGCACAAAGGTGCTTGTTTGAAAATTTGAAAATGGATAAAGAAGGCAGGCTGGCATCATTGGCAGAGAGGAGGTGGGGTGGGGAAGGAGGCCTGTCAATGTCTCAATAATGTAAAAGATATAATAGGGAGAAGAAGGATAGGCTATGAAGAGCCTTGAAAGTAGAGTTGTGGAGGGACAAGTTTTCAGAGAATTTTGATTTTTCAGAATTTGATTCATGCTAGTTAGGAACAAAATCCAAAAATTTCAAAATTCTCCACCAAAAGGAATGGAGTTTGGACTCTGTCTGTATGGCTAGGTTGCTCCAGAACCACATACCCTGGAAGCCCTGAGGCGCAAATCCCAGGACAGACTACATAACCAGGCTGCCCCAGAGCTAGGTACTCAGGCAGCATTCCGAATCCTACCTGAGTTATGTCAGAACTTTGATGGCATCATCTCATCTCCTCATAATGTTCCAATTTCATAAAACCTGCAAATTGTGACAAACCAGTGTTTCGAAAGACTTTTTTCCAAACCAGCTCTACTTAAAAACAAAGATGAATAGTTTGTGTTTGAGGCGGAGAAGGGGGAGCCAATGGAAGGATGCAAAGATGTGGTAATGTAGAAGAAACCATGGAACAGGAAAAAGATCTTTGCAGCAGTGTTTCAAATGGATATAAGTGGAGGAAGGTTTCACTTGTCAAGGCAAGAAAAGAGGAAGTTGCAGTACTTAAGATGCAAGAGGAAGAGGGTCTGGGTGAGAGATTTAGCTTTGGGAATGGGAAGCAAAATTGGATCTTAGAGATGTTAGGAAGAAGCGGCAAGATGTAAACATTGCCTGGATGTGAGGATCTAGAGAGGGGGCTGAATGAAAGATAATGCCCAGGTTGTGTATCTCTGTGATAGGGAGGATGGTGGTGTTGCCTTTGGTGACTCAGTAGAGGGCTTGAAAGGGAAGATTAAGAGCTATGATTTGCCACAACTGAGCTATTCATCATTATTCCCTGTTTCATTGCTGTTATTTGTTTTTTGTTAAGGGTGAATATTTAACACTCTACAAAACAGATTCAGGTGCTGCAAATAAAATGTACTCACCTTGCTATACGCCTGAAAGTTGCCTACCTCAGAGTTTTCCTTTTATCACTATTCTTGTCTGAAGAACGTATTGGTCCATTATGCATGCAATGCTCTGGAGTACTAGCTACTATCTTGTCCTTATTTATCTGCCTCTTAAAGACTCAGGTACTCCATGACGCCTACAATAAGTTAGTCAATAATATTTGATATCTTATGTCTTTATCGTCATTGTTTTATACATGTTATGCATGCAGCAGAAGTGATGCCATAGCTAAGGTTGCAGACATGTGTCATAGGCCAATTTAATTTTGTACATTGGAGTGAGTGTTAGAGGAATTGGTTGTGTTCATTATGGTTAGTTGTATCTGAGAAGTGAAAGGAAAAAATGGTTGTAAAGGTGAAGAGTCTGTGATTATATACAGGTGGTATGCTGTTTGAATGGTATGACAGATATCCTGCACAAGCCTTACTGAATTGAGTTAAACCTTATCAAATTGAGTTTAATACCTTTGGGGTCTATTGTATTAAGAATCCAATTGTATATGTGTTATTGTGAGATTCTATGTAACTTCTTTAGGAGGCGGCCATGTGCGAATGTAATTCTTCTAATTATTAGCCCTTTGAAGCCACTTTCCAGGGGGTGGGGGGTTGCATGTACCAGTTCAAACTGGATTCTCCAGGGATCAACAGACAAAGAGAGGATTTTTTGATAAATAGCCTAGTTTTAAACTGGTTCGGGGCCTTCTTCTGAATCCAGCAAATAGACAGGACCTCTGTCCACAAAGGGCTCAGTCCTTAGGGAAGGGTTGGAAGGAATGGGGCCTCAGAAGGCCAAGAAGACTATGTGCTAGTTCTAAGTTGAGGCTGTTAAGAACTTGTGACCAAAATAAAGAAACCCTTTTGGGGGATTTGAAGGACTCAACTGCCAGAACCCATATTGAAGACAGTTGTGGGGGATCTCTTGTAAGGTTAATAGCATACTTGTAGGTTCTTTATCATGTTTTCTCTGTAGTCCTTTTACCTCAGGAATGAAATAGGCTTTCATTGGAAGTGGCTGTCTGATAACTTTTATAATGATTGGCAATTACTCTGTTGTTAGTGAAGAGAAAGGAAGCAGGTCTGTTTAGGCAGACTGTCTTTTTCTGGGAATAAGACAGTGAATGCAGGGGTGTATGCAACCTGGAAATACCCTAATTAGGAGAGAGTGAGATGTCTGTCTCCACCAAAGAGAGACAATAGTTGGGACACTGGAAGCCAAGAGAGGGTGCCCTTGCTGGACCATAGAGGGGAATGCAGGTACAGTTACCCTGAACTGTGACAGATACTATGTCAGGTACATGTTTATGTCTTGAAATATCATGACCCCATTTTATAACAGAAAAAAAAGTTCTGGAGACTCCCTTCCATTTAGTCAAAAAACAATGAGTATAGTTGTGAATCCCAGAACCCTCTTTGTGACACTCCCCCACCCCAGATGTTGAGCACCCATACACTGTTTTTTAAAACAAACATGTACATACCATAGCATCCGTCACAGGTCAGGGCAACTGCACTAGTGGCAGATGAACTTCAAAAGGATTCAGCTTTTCAATTCAATTCAATTCAGCTAAGCACCCAAAACTTTGTGTGTTTACCCAAAACATATCTGAACATCTTGAGTCTGCAAAATTGAGGAGGAGACTCAGGAGGATAGGCAATTTTTGAGTTAACTATTTACATGGCTTGGCCAAAATTATGTTCAGAACAAGATCCTTTGCCATTTTTCTAGCATTTTTGCTTCCGTCCTGACTGGAACCAGGACATGTGGTGCTGCATAAAACTGAAAAATAATGGAGAGGGGTGGGGGCACTGGGTGAAGTTTTTCAAACCTTGAAGGTTTGATAGAGGCTCAGTTTGAGATTTTGATGATGATTCAGGTCAGTTCTTTTATCCAGTCAGGTTCATCTAGCTCTATTATATCAATTTTTGCCTTCTAGTATTTCCTAATACATTTAAGAGTTAGAGAAATAGCCACTGTTCAATAATTCTCATACAGGGATTTCTCTTCAGAGCAGTGTGGCCTTGAGAATGGCGTGCTTGGCTGGGACACAGAAGACCTGGGTTCTATTCCCAGCTCTACTGCTGGGTAACCTTGGCCAAGTCACTTCACCTCTCTGTGCCTCAATATCTCCATCCCTAAAATAGGGATAGATACACACCTTTTTTGTAATGCACTTTGAGATCTACTTAGGCAATAGGGCTAGGTAATATAGACCTATATAAGAGCTAAGTGCTATTAATATTATTCCTGAGCCCACAATTCAAGTTAATATGCATGCAAACAAATAGTAATAAAATTAGCAGATAACTTCAGATTTGTTGCAAACGGGAATGAGAATGCTATTTTCTGAAGGGAAAGGGCAATAGGAAACTGCACCTACACTCTGAACAGCCACAGAGAAATATGAAATCCCAGCAATTTCCCCAGAATTCTTCAGGTTTTAATGTGAAGACTTTCATTAATGAAACATGCTGAAACAGTCACACTCTGCAATACTGTCTGCTCTTCCGATGCTGCGGAGGCCTGGATGTGTCAAATGGGCAGATTACTTTGCCAGAGGCGGACAGATTCAGTCAAAAGTATTAGAAAATTAAATCCAGACCTTGTCAAAAACAAAACAAAACTTAAGTCCACATGACATGCCTGAGGTACAGTCCATACCGCATTGCCGTCTCCAGCAGCTGCCATGCAGGGAGGGGGCCCGGCAGCACCATGTGACCAAGCAGGAACAGCAAACCCTGGCAAAAAATCTGGGGGGGGCATGTGACCACACGTGTCCCCCCCCCTACACATTGCTTCTGGTTTCTGCCCAGTGTGGACGGGGGGTCTCAGGGCTTCAGCCCCCTGGGGTGCACCTGCCCAGGCTCAGGGCTTCATCATGAGTGGGGTTGAAGCCCCAGTCCTGGGCAGGTGCCCCCTACGGGACTGAAGCCCCGAGCCTCCCTCCACACTGGGCAGAAGCCCCAGTAGATGCCTCCCAGAGGGCTGAAGCCCTGATCCCCAGCCGGCATGCCCCAGCTCTTGAACTTCTGAAGATTGTCGTATGCAGCTCAGAGAGACAATAAGTTTGGCCACCCCTGTTCTATAGGGATCTACCTACTGAGGGTGGTCATGATCATGATGGGTGAAGTGATGTCTCAGGAGACTTTGCCTCTGAAGATAAGGACCAAGGCCCTGACTCAGCAAAGCACTTAAGTGCATGTTTAACTTTAAACACTTGACTATTCACCAAAGTACTTAGGCATATACTTTGCTGAATAAGAGCCTAAAGTTTGACTCAGAACAGTATACCAAGCTACAGGTGACCCATCCAGGCTAAATTGAGACACTGGCAGAGGTTATGCAAAACTTGCTCTGTTGTCTCTTTGTTACCCTTCAATAACTAAACAGAACTTCATTTTCCAAAACCAGCAGAGTGTCGCCTAATGCAAGTACTGAATTCACTAAAAAAAAAAAAAAAAAAAAGGAGGATTGTGCCTACTTTGAGTAGGGAGTTGGACTAGATGATCTCCTGAGGTCCCTTCCAACTCTGATAGTCTATGAGTCTATGAGAGCGGAAATCTAGCACTAGCCAGTGCCTTCTTTCCCTTCAGTAAAGCTATACAGTAATCTTACTTTGTTTCTCAGGCTCAGAATTAAAGGCTATTCGTTTCTAACATAAGGAAACCACATCACCACCTCAGGCATCTTATAAAGTCTTTGTTTGTTCTGCATGGTGAAATAGATTTGTCATAATTCAGACTGATAGGTGCAATTAACATCTGTGTTGCTCTGTCTAAAACTTCCACAAGGCAAAGTTTTGACTCTGTAGTCTGATCTGATTTACGTCCTGTTCTCTTCTCACTTATACACCAGCATAAATCCTCCTCTCACTTCAATGGAGTTACATCAGTGTGCAACTTGTATGAGTTGAGAATCAAGTCCTCTATCTTAGTTTTGTACTTAGTTAAAATGAAGTGTGTCAGTACAATATCTCTCTTCCACCTCCAACCCTTCTATCCCCACAGCCAGTGTTTTATGTACATTCCAGGAACCATGGGCATGGGGAGACATGATTTTGTAGGGAGTTTGAAAGGGGAGATAAAGAGAAGGAAATTGTGTCAAACAAAAAAGGGATAAATAATTAAGATTATTAAGTAATAGATATTTAGAAAGGGATAGATAATAAGGCAGAAAATATATTAATCATAGAATCATAGAATATCAGGGTTGGAAGGGACCTCAGGAGGTCATCTAGTCCAACCCCCTGCTCAAAGCAGGGCCAATTCCCAATATTGCCTCTATATAAATCCATGGCATGCCCACATCTTGAATACTGCATGCAGATGTGGTTGCCCCATCTCAAAAAAAGATATATTGGAATTGGAAAAGGTTCAGGAAAGGGAAACAAAAATTATTAGGGGTATGGAGCAGCTGCCATATGAAGAGAGATTAATAAGACTGGGCCTTTTCAGCTTGGAAAAGAGATGACTAAGGAGGGATATGATAGAGGTCTATAAAATCATGACTGGTGTGGAGAAAGTAAATAAGGAAGTGTTATTTACTCCTTCTCATAACACAAGAGCTAGGAGTCACTAAATGAAATTAATAGGCAGCAAGTTTAATACAAACAAAAGGGAGTATTTTTTCACACTATGCACAGTCAACCTGTGGAATTCCTTGCCAGAGGATGTTGTGAAGGCCAAGACCATAACAGGGTTCAAAAAAGAACTAGATAAGTTCATGGAGGATAGGTCCATCAATGGCTATTAGCCAGGATGGGCAGGGATGGTATCCCTAGCCTCTGTTTGTCAGAAGCTGAGAATGGGTGACAGGGGATGGATCACTTGATGGTTACCTGTTCTGTTCATTCCCTCTGGGGCACCTGGCATTGGCCACTGTCAGAAGACATGACAATGGGCTAGATGGACCTTTGGTCTGACCCACTATGGCCGTTCTTATTTGCAATTGGGTAAACTGAGGCACTGAAAGTTTAAATGACCTGCCTAATATCTGTCCAAGTTAGCTGCAGGAATAGAATAGTCTTGTTTTCATTTCAATGACACTCTCTTCCTAATGTAATTTAAATGTTAGTATCTTCAAATTTGTATGATGTCTACTGTTTTCATTTTTTCTTCTCAAAAACAAGTATAAATAAACCAATTACCTTGAACCAGGCATTGGAAAAGTAGAACTTTAGAAGGAGCAGGGACTATTTATAGTTTCAGAAAAGAGAAGAGCTTTCACTCCCTCCCCAACTACCCTGAACACACACACACACACACTCACACTCACTCACCCTCTATAATCCGGGCACAGTTTCACCAGCTCCTTGGTTTCCATAGAACAATACTCACTTGCGAGTATTTTTCCTGCAAGTTTCATCCATATCTTTGCTTTGCCCATTACTGATCTGTGGCCTGCTCATAAATCTTGTGGTATAGCGACCACTTCTGCCTCGCTTGATGTAGTAGAATACAGTGTAAAATGTAATGACTATCTTTCCAGATTCTGAATTCATAAACCTAGAACTAATAAAAGCTGACAAAGTACCAAGGCCAGAAGAATTATAACACTGAATTCTCAAGGGAGTAAGAAGGCAAATAGGAAAGGTGTTTTGGAAAAATTTATGTAATAGGTGGATAGATTTGCTTTTTAACCAGATAAGTCCTTTGTGTACTTCAGCCTAGTGTAATGTGAGATAAATGGGATAGAAATCATAATAGGCATCAGATTTATAAACCAAACTCCTTGCAAACAGAGAGAAAGAAAGGAAGAGAGATATCTGATTATAAATATGATGTCTAAAAGTCTGAATACTATTTGCAAACAAGAAAGTTAAAATTAAGCATTGTTTGAGTCTGGCTATAACATGCTGTATTGAGATGACCTCTCAAAGACCCCTCCAGTCCTACGATTCTATAACAAATCACAATTCACATAATAGGAAAGTTCTCTTCTGTGTTGTCAGATGCCATGGGTGATGCAGAGACAATTTTTCTGAGATAAAGCAACCTCTGGCTGTTTGGAAGTAAGGCTGGTGGGATCTAAATGTTGTTGCATCCCATTCTCTTTGCTGGGGCTGGTTTCGTTTAGGGCAGCACTCTCATTGTGGGAGACATGAGAAAATTCCTAAGAGCCAGTGACTGCACCACACCTTTAAGCAGGGGTGAATTTGTCTCTCTGGCCTAATGAAGGGGAAGTGCTATGGCGGGGCGCGGGAGAGAGGTCAAACTGCTGCAAAAGGGGACCAGGGGCGACACTGACTCATCCCCTGGAATCTGGATGGGCAAAAGAGTTTAAAAGGGGCAGCCCGTGTGGTGAAGCCCCCTTTCACACAGAGCACGCTGTTGGTGCTTTCAGGATCAGCGAGCTAGCACCTGGGTGCGGTAGGGACTTTACAGGAAGGGCTTTGGAACTGCATGATGTACATGAGCACTCAGTTGTATTACACTTGCAAAGGTCACCGATGGATCAAGCAGGCCAGGGTGAATCTGTTATCCTACGGAAGGGTGGTGAGCCTGGGGTCAGCTCGGTGCAGGCTTTGAGAGCCTACATGGCGACGGGGCTGGGGAGAGGAAGGACCCCTTTTTATGCACAGTGACAGGAGTCCCCTCACAACATATCAATTTGTTATGGTGTGGAGATGGGGATGATGAGGTTGGGGCTGCCAGCCCATGAATTTGGTTCCCACTCATTCAGAATCGAGGCAGCAACAAGAAGCAGCACAGCTAGGTATGGGATCAGAGGAAATTTAGGCAGTCAGGCATTGGCATTTGGAAGCATACCGAAGGTATGTGAGACCTCAGGTGGTAAGTCAGCATTCATTTGTTGTAATCTTATTCCAGATGTTGGATGACCAGCCACACAGACAGTGGTGTGGAACTGCTGGAACAGTAATGCCTTTTGGACGCGTAGGCATGCATCCAAGTTGCCTGAGGGTTCGCAGCTAGGGTTCTGCAGTGAAGCAATACTGAGTTGGCATGGAAAGAGGGGCATGTTATGGGATCAGCTGATACTACTTCTGTATGCTGTGCGTGCCCGTCAGCAGCCACCAGATATAACTGTGGTACACTTTGAGGGCAATTAGGTGGGAATGTGTAAAGGGGTCAAATTAATGCTCAGAGCAAGGAGGAACTTGAGGCTGATCCTTGCACTTTTTCCTGGAGTTAAAATTGCCATGAGCCCTCCCCCCGGGGTGAGCAAGGCAAGGAGGTATGTGAACACGGAGGTGGCCAAATTCCTTGGGACCATAGGAGGGACAGTTATTTCACATCCTGACATACTATATGGGGCACCAGAGTTATTTTGGGAGGATGGAGTTCACCTGTCAAACATGCATTGAGCATTGGAGATGTCTGGAAACCCAACTAGGTTTGGAGGAGGAGACAGCAAAGCAAATTGCTGATGCCTCCTTGTGGCAGATATCCAGTGCAGGTACTCCATAGGGAAGTTATACAGTGACTCGATAAATGGCTTGGTAAAGGACTTAAAAAGGAGGTGTTGGTTAAAGGAATGGAACGGGGGACTGGGGTTCCCATGAGCGGTATGGCAGGGAGACAGCCCTCCTTTCTTATAGCCCACCTTTACCCTCCTACAAGGGGGGATGAATGATAAGGTCCCAGCAATGGATTGGCTGAGGGACTTTTGGAAAAAAGAGGTGTAACTGGCGGAAGCCCCCTGGAAAGTTATTGAATGCACATGGGGTTACCTATACTGTACACTTTTATCTGCCGGGTAGTCCCAGACATCAAATAATAAAGTTGTGGCCTGATTAAAACCATATCAAATGTCTCCTCTCCTTCTTTCAGTACAGCCAGATGTGTCCTATTGGGCAGGAGCAATGCCCTGTAGGTTGCAAAGAATTAGGGGAAAATATGGTATTCATAAACCCTCTAGGAAAAAAACAAATAGAAAAACAGCAACTCCCCAAGAGCACAGAGTCATGGAAATGAATGATGGTCTGGGGAGGAGGCACCACCCATGAGCATATAGCACATAAGTGTGAATGAGTATGGGATCTAAGGAAAAACAGAAACAATGACAGGGAGAAGGAAGGTACCAATGAAACAAATAAGCTCTTGCCAGGGCATGTATAGTTTCTTATTGCTCTTTTCATTTGATCGTAAACAAACTCACACTTTTCTGAAATTACCTTGGAAGTATTGGTTGCAAACTGCTATTAAAAATGCCCCTTGAAATGGAATCCTATACTATCAACACGGATGGGTGGGATTTTAGCCATCTGCAGCTCATTAAGGTCAGTGAGGAATAACAGAGCTGATTTTGGTCTCACTTACAATGATATAAATCAGATATAACTCTACTGAAGTCCCAGGAGTTAAACTGGTGTAAGTGAGATCAGAATCCGTCCCATTGCACACTACTTCAAAAGTGTGTCTCAAGTTAATTCTCTTTCAAAAAAGTTTAATTTTCCTCCTTTCTTATTGCCTTGTTTAGTTTTCATTTTCAGCTCCAATATCCCTCTGTCTGCCTACATCATTTCATATCTTTTAAGAACAGAAGAGACCTTTAAATCATCTAATCTGATCTTCTACCATTAAATTTCACACAGATACACCTGTATTAAGCCCTCCAACCTGTGTTTGGCTAAAGCATAACTTCTAGAAAGGCATCCAATCTTCACCTGAAGACATTAAGAGATGGATAATCCAAGATCTTCTTTGATAGTTTGTTTCACAAATTAATCTTCCTCACTGTTAAAATATGAGTGTTTTATTTCTATTTGAATTTGTCTGGCTTCAGATTCTGGCCATTGGTTTTTGTTAGGCCTTTAGATTAATGAGATCTTTAGTAGCTGGTATTTTCTCCCCATGAAGGTACTTATACATTGTAATCAAGTCTCCTCTCAATCTTCTTTTTGATCAACTAAACAGATGGAGCTCTTTTCGTCTCTCACTGCTTTTAACTGCAAACTACTAGATACCATTCACCCAGAGTTGTGCATCGATTTGAATTTAGAGTGTTTTATACTATTCCAATGACTAAACACAATGGGGCATATTCACCCTGAAATTAATGCCATTAGCTTCAGTAGACTTACCTCAGGGAGAATTTGGCCCATTTTATTCACAGATGAATCATAGCCACATTATGCATTAATGGCTGACATTGCCAATTAATCTACGCAGAGGACAAAGGGAAATAACATGCCACAGATTTTGCATAGCCTTAGATGAACCCTGTACATTCCGAGACACTAAAAGCATTAAAGGAATGAAGGCATTGAAAGAATACATTACCAGTGTGTGGAGATCATACTTCTGACAAGATTCCCAGAGATATTAGAATATTCTATTAGTCATTTTCTTTATGTTTTTAACTCAAACAAGCAAGCATGTCATATTTTTTGTAAATAAAACATTGGAAAGGCTCTCAATATTTTAAGGAAAGTGTATTCCACTCTTTGCTAAACAATTTGTTGCTTTTCCCACAACAAGAGCACAATTTCTCTTTTGGGCATTTCCACATGCTGTTGTGCTGGGGCCTTCATTCTGGGCCAGCTACGGCAGCTCTCACTAATCCTTTTGACTGCTTTTACTGACAAGGCTTAGATAGTCAGTGCCATTAACCCACGGGCAAGGGCACTGTGCCACTTATTAGATTTTTTTTTTATCAGACACCTTTGATCCCAAGCAATACTTCTCAGCTGACAGCTCGCTAGGAATGTAACATAGCCATAGTGAATAGTTTGCCCCACCAGCAGATACTGCTCAGCAAATTAGCCTGCACTGGGAAGAGAGGAAATGTGTGCAACGGGAGGGACAAAAGGCCAGGAACAGAGTAAGTCGATGAAGAACTATGCAACAAAATACCAATTTAAATACTTTAAGATTTACATGGGATAAGAGGGAAGGTACTCTCATGGATTGGTAACTGCTTAAAAGATAGAAAACAAAGGGTAGGAATAAATAGTCAGTTTTCAGAATGGAGAGAGGTAAATAGTGGTGTCCCACAGGAGTCTGTACTGAGCCCAGTCCTATTCAATATATTCATAAATGATCTGGAGAAAGGGGTAAACAAAATGTGGCAAAATTTGCAGACGATACAAAATTGCTCCAGACAGTTAAGTCCCAGGCAGACTGCGAAGAGCTACAAAAAGATCTCTCAAAACTGGGTGACTGCACAACAAAATGGCAGATGAAATTCAATGTTCATAAATGCAAAGTAATACACATTGGAAAACATAATCCCAACTATACATATAAAATGATGGGATCTAAATTGGCTGTTACCACTCACTTGGAGTCATTGTGGATAGTTTTCTGAAAACATCCACTCAATGTGAAGCGGCAGTCAAAAAAGCAAACAGAATGTTGGGCATCATTAAGAAATGGATTGATAATAAGACAGAAAATATCATATTGCCTCTATATAAATCCATGGTACGCCCACATCTTGAATACTATGTGCAGATGTGGTCGCCCCTTATCAAAAAAGATATATTGGAATTGGAAAAGGTTCTGAAAAGGGAAACAAAAATTATTAGGGGTATGGAACGGCTGCTGTATGAGGAGAGATTAATAAAACTGGGACTTTTGAGCTTGGAAAAGAGATGACTAAGTGGGGATATGATAGAGGTCTATAAAACCATGACTGGTGTGGAGAAAGTAAATAAGGAAGTGTTATTTACTCCTTCTCATAACACAAGAGCTAGGAGTCACTAAATGAAATTATTAGGCAGCAGGTTTAAAACAAACAAAAGGAAGTATTTTTTCACACAATGCACAGTTCAACCGTGGAACTGCTTGCCAGAGGATGTTGTGAAAGCCAAGATTATAACAGGGTTCAAAAAAGAGCTAGATAAGTTCATGGAAGATAGGTCCATCAATGGCTATTACCCAGGATAGGCAGGGATGGTGTCACTAGACTCTGTTTGCCAGAAGTTGGGAATGGGCGACAGGGGATGGATCACTTGATGGTTACCTGTTCTGTTCATTCCCTCTGGGGCATCTGGCATTGGCCACTGTCGGAAGACAGGATACTGGGCAAGATGGACCTTTGGTCTGACCCACTATAGCCGTTCTTATGTTCTTATGATTTGCAGCATGCATTTACCCATAGCAGAGGGTATGTCAGATGCCTCTTCGGTAGCACATCTTCCTGGAACTTACTGTGTGTAATGTCAGGGATTTGCACCTACAGAAGGGGTTACGGCAGGAAGGAAAGGCACGGGGTTACAACCAGGAGGACACACTTTATCCCTCTCAAACACACAAGTGGAAAAGCCAGCCTGAGGCTGCATTAGCTGTTCCACAATCCCACTCCATATGCCAAAGCTTAGCCTAAAATACTGTTTCCCAACACAGGGTCAGATCTCCTCCCACAGTAAAAACCAAAGGATAAGATTCATGGAGTCCTTTGTGGAATTCCTACCCATTCATTCCGTCAACAGGGAGGCGAGAAGTAGTGAAGTTGCCAGGGACACCAGGGTGGTCTGTGCAGAGGTGTTGTGCCCCTGCAGTTGTTGTACAGCCCAGTTTGTTTACCCTGCTCCAAGCTACATTATCTTTTTTTCTGGAACTCTCCATGAGGCAGGGGTGGGGTGAGATGAGATGTATATCCCTCAACACACCCACTCCTTTCTCCAGCCTGCTCTGTCTCCTTTTGCTTCCCTAGCACAAAGCCTGGAACCACACAGCATCTTCTACAGGATCCAGAGGTGGCAAGTGGCCGAGGCAGCTGATTCTCTCTCTTCCCCTTTCACTTGGAAGTGGAAGGTCCATGGATGGAGGATTTTTCCTTGGGAGACAATCCCACCCAGAGTCACAGAACCATGTTTTTCTATCTACAGTGACAATTTTAAAGAGTGCTATAACATGATGTGCGCAACAATGGGGAACAGCATGTCTTTTTTAGTGGACCTTATATATTTCACTACTGCAAAATTTGACATACTATTCAGCATAAACTTTCCTTTGCTGAATTTCATCCCACAAGATGAACCCAGGCTATCCACCCTCTTACCCAATGGAATGTTCTAAACCATTTCTCTTTGTCAGTGGCACTTTTCCAATACTTCTTGATTACCACATACCTTCGGGTGCTTAACACACATCCTGAACCAATAATTCCATCTCTTTTATAATGTATTTTTCAGCAGCCTTCCTTAAATAAATCCATGTATATTTGCACTGTTCACCCAGCTGTGCAGAAAACTTCCACACAGGCCACGCAATAGCAGCAGCAAAAGTGTGAACTATGTCCCCTCATGTCACCTCACTGAGGTGGTAACAGAAACACTTAGTTGGGACTATGTAAATGTTAATACTACTAAAGAAGGCATTCTAGAAAAACTCAACTGGAATAAACGGACTTTGCTCAGCCCCAATATGTCTGTTAAAGCATACATGCGTCTTGGCAGCAATTTTCACCAGAAGAGCTATTAACATACCAGGTACCTTAGGCTGCATATAAAGAGAGGTTTCCAGTCAAACTTGATGTGCTGTTTTAGGCTAGGGGCGGTCTTCAAGTACACTGCTACGGTGCGGTAGCTGTGCTGCTGTAGTGCTTTCGTGAAGATGTGACTACGCCAATGGGAGATCTTCTCCTATCGGTGTACTTAATCCACCTCCCTGAGAGGTGGTAGCTACGTCAATGGGAGAAGTTCTGCTGTCGACAGCGCTGTCTACACGAGGTGTTAGGTCGATATAAATACGTTGCTCGGGGTGTGGATTTTTCACATCCCTGAGCGACGTAGTTATAACAATATAGATCTGTAGTGTAGACCTGGACCAAGAAGAGACTGACTCACAAGGGTAATTCTGAGAGGTCAAATAAGAATGCAGCAGAAATGGAGAGAGAAGATGGAGTAGCGATTAAATCATTCAAAACATAATATTATGCATGTTACCTGAAACAGGGTGATAAAAGGGGACAATGGATGACAGAATATTCAGAAAGGGCTTAATTGTGAAACAAGCTATGCCCTCACACAAGTGAATGAGGAGCACCAGAGACCCCACTACTCTGCTCTGCAGACTATCCACATTGTGGATTTCATCATAGGATGAAAAGCAGTCGCCAGAAGACTCCAACCGTTCATCTCACATTGATGTGCAGGGGGTGGGCAGACCCTTGGCTCTGTTCCCAGTGCACCAGGCAGTGTGGAGGGGGAAGTAAGCTGTGCCAGGAAAAGGGCTGTCACAGATTACATCCCTCTTGGAACAAGTGCAAAATAAGAACTGAATTAGGACTTGAAATACCTGCTTTGCTCCTGGCACAGCGCAAAGAAGACTGCAAGGTGTCATTCTAGCTGCAAACAAACTTCAATACCAGACAGAATTATTTATTAACACCCATCTATCTTAGATTTGTATTTATAGGGTATCTGTCATTGTGGTATCTGGTCCCAATTGAAATAGTTTCATTTGAGTTCCAATTAACATTCCCAAATGTAAGGCACAAATATACTGTAACACCATGGACTCAGGGGGTATTGGCCCAGGGATCAGAACTCTCTCACTGAATTCACTCTCATTCACTGAGGGAACAATGTTGACAGGCTGCAGAGGAAGTCTCTTCAAGCCCTTCTCACTCAGAGATGGATTGAAAGCCACCAAGACACAGAGCCTTTTAGATGAGGGTAAAGAGGAGGAAAAATAAAGACTATCATCACTGATTCTCATGGGTGACTTTAATTTTCCTGATATCTGCTGGGAGAGCAATACAGCGGTGCATAGACAATCCAGGAAGTTTTTGGAAAGCGTAGGGGACAATTTCCTGGCGCAAGTGCTAGGGGAGCCAACTAGGGGGGGCGCTTTTCTTGACCTGCTGCTCACAAACCGGGTAGAATTAGTGGGGGAAGCAAAAGTGGATGGGAATCTGGGAGGCAGTGACCATGAGTTGGTTGAGTTCAGGATCCTGACGCAGGGAAGAAAGGTAAGCAGCAGGATACGGACCCTGGACTTCAGGAAAGCAGACTTCGACTCCCTCAGGGAACAGATGGCCAGGATCCCCTGGGGGACTAACATGAAGGGGAAGGGAGTCCAGGAGAGCTGGCTGTATTTCAAGGAATCCCTGTTGAGGTTACAGGGACAAACCATCCCGATGAGTCGAAAGAATAGTAAATATGGCAGGCGACCAGCTTGGCTTAATGGTGAAATCCTAGCGGATCTTAAACATAAAAAAGAAGCTTACAAGAAGTGGAAGGTTGGACATATGACCAGGGAAGAGTATAAAAATATTGCTCGGGCATGTAGGAAAGATATCAGGAGGGCCAAATCGCACCTGGAGCTGCAGCTAGCAAGAGATGTCAAGAGTAACAAGAAGGGTTTCTTCAGGTATGTTGGCAACAAGAAGAAAGCCAAGGAAAGTGTGGGCCCCTTACTGAATGAGGGAGGCAACCTAGTGACAGAGGATGTGGAAAAAGCTAATGTACTCAATGCTTTTTTTGCCTCTGTTTTCACTAACAAGGTCAGCTCCCAGACTGCTGCGCTGGGCATCACAGAATGGGGAAGAGATGGCCAGCCCTCTGTGGAGATAGAGGTGGTTAGGGACTATTTAGAAAAGCTGGACGTGCACAAGTCCATGGGGCCGGACGAGTTGCATCCGAGAGTGCTGAAGGAATTGGCGGCTGTGATTGCAGAGCCCTTGGCCACTATCTTTGAAAACTCGTGGCGAATGGGGGAAGTCCCGGATGACTGGAAAAAGGCTAATGTAGTGCCAATCTTTAAAAAAGGGAAGAAGGAGGATCCTGGGAACTACAGGCCAGTCAGCCTCACCTCAGTCCCTGGAAAAATCATGGAGCAGGTCCTCAAAGAATCAATCCTGAAGCACTTACATGAGAGGAAAGTGATCAGGAACAGTCAGCATGGGTTCACCAAGGGAAGGTCATGCCTGACTAATCTAATCGCCTTTTATGATGAGATTACTGGTTCTGTGGATGAAGGGAAAGCAGTGGATATATTGTTTCTTGACTTTAGCAAAGCTTTTGACACGGTCTCCCACAGTATTCTTGTCAGCAAGTTAAGGAAGTATGGGCTAGATGAATGCACTATAAGGTGGGTAGAAAGCTGGCTAGATTGTCGGGCTCAACGGGTAGTGATCAATGGCTCCATGTCTAGTTGGCAGGCGGTGTCAAGTGGAGTGCCCCAGGGGTCGGTCCTGGGGCCGGTTTTGTTCAATATCTTCATAAATGATCTGGAGGATGGTGTGGATTGCACTCTCAGCAAATTTGCGGATGATACTAAACTGGGAGGAGTGGTAGATACGCTGGAGGGGAGGGATAGGATACAGAAGGACCTAGACAAATTGGAGGATTGGGCCAAAAGAAATCTGATGAGGTTCAATAAGGATAAGTGCAGGGTCCTGCACTTAGGATGGAAGAATCCAATGCACCGCTACAGACTAGGGACCGAATGGCTAGGCAGCAGTTCTGCAGAAAAGGACCTAGGGGTGACAGTGGACGAGAAGCTGGATATGAGTCAACAGTGTGCCCTTGTTGCCAAGAAGGCCAATGGCATTTTGGGATGTATAAGTAGGGGCATAGCGAGCAGATCGAGGGACGTGATCGTTCCCCTCTATTCGACACTGGTGAGGCCTCATCTGGAGTACTGTGTCCAGTTTTGGGCCCCACACTACAAGAAGGATGTGGATAAATTGGAGAGAGTCCAGCGAAGGGCAACAAAAATGATTAGGGGTCTAGAGCACATGACTTATGACGAGAGGCTGAGGGAGCTGGGATTGTTTAGTCTGCAGAAGAGAAGAATGAGGGGGGATTTGATAGCTGCTTTCAACTACCTGAAAGGGGGTTCCAAAGAGGATGGCTCTAGACTGTTCTCAATGGTAGCAGATGACAGAACAAGGAGTAATGGTCTCAAGTTGCAATGGGGGAGGTTTAGATTGGATATTAGGAAAAACTTTTTCACTAAGAGGGTGGTGAAACACTGGAATGCGTTACCTAGGGAGGTGGTAGAATCTCCTTCCTTAGAGGTTTTTAAGGTCAGGCTTGACAAAGCCCTGGCTGGGATGATTTAACTGGGAATTGGTCCTGCTTCGAGCAGGGGGTTGGACTAGATGACCTTCTGGGGTCCCTTCCAACCCTGATATTCTATGATTCTATGATTCTATGATTCATCAGGTAGTCCAGTTGGAAAAGAGGAAGAGCAACAAACCCAGAAATAGAAGGAAAACCATTCGTACTGTACAACAAGCCACACACTTCTCATCCTGGAAGGTCCCGAGCACTTTCAAGTCCCACTAAGGGCAGAGGGAGTTGAGGGCCCTCAACAGGCACATTCCCAGGCATGTTCAGCACCTTGCAAGGTGCTGGGCATGTCTAAGGAGCTGAGGCCCTTCAAATCTCTCTTCAAGTCAGTGGGAAACATTGTGCTCAACCCCATAAAGGATTATGCCCACAGAGCCAGAAATGGATTTCCATCAGAAATTATGCCAATATCTTCACATCTCAGATACCTCCTATTCTCTTTACTCATGTACTGTGAATTTCCTTCCATGTACATTTGAGTGAATGTACTGGACAAGGAAATCTTGAATACTGAGCTGTCAGGCTCTAATTACTGTGCTAGAAATGTGAATGCAAAGCTGTTATGTTGGTGTTTTTGGTGCTTAGCCTGATTATTAATGTCAAAGTGTAAAAAGGATTTGAACAGTATAATTGTGGGCTATCAAAATAGTCATGGCTTCCAAAAGTGTGCCTCAGATTGGAATATAAAAGACAAGAGAATAGATAAATGTGAATGCTTTTATCCCAATTCAATGCTTTAATCCAAACAGAGGCTTCATCTTTATAAGAGAATCAGTCTTGAAGATGATAGTCAGGGAGTTACCTTCCTTTATAAGAAGGGATCAGTGAGACTGAAACCAGTGATTTCATGTGAGTATAATACCGGTGCTGGTGACAAAAATGGGCCAAAAGAAAAGGAAAGGACAAGGCTGATGAATGACAGCATTATTAAAAGATTAGTGATACAGTGTCTTGTTCTATAACAAGCTTAATGCCTTTGAAGCATCTAGAACTGGCATTCTTCCCAGCTGCATGGGCAGGCATGTCTTAAAGATCATGGGTAGGAGGACACCACAGTGGATGTACCTTTTAGATTAGTAAAAATAAGGAGATTTTATTTTCTGTGACCCTTCTGTTAAAAAAAATACCACCAAAAAAAATCCTTGGGCTTCATATGTCTATGAATTAAATAAAAAAGAGAACAGTCTTAGACTTGCTTAGCTAACAATATGGTTATATGCATTTTGTATGTTAAATTTTGAAGATGACATTTTCATATCTTTATTTGCCCCTACAGGGCTGGCACTGCAGCCTGATCTACTGTTGCTTTATGTGGAAGGCCCATGCTGAAGTGCACTTCAGCAGGCTGTTTTTATGTATTTTAAAACTTCATGGCTATAAGGCTGACCTAGGGGCAGATATAAAACACCCTCAAATGGATTTACATCTTTGGGCACTCACATGATACACCAGCATCCCACCACAGGTTGCCACTGAGTAGGGTTGGGGTGTGAAGCAGAGCAAAAATGAAGAATTGCACTGTAAAGCACAATGTAAAACTATGCTTTCTAAGTCTTCTTTGGCAGAGAGAAGGGATGGTTGGGATAATATCTAAACGTCATTGCTATTGTCCACAACTGGCGTTTGACAGATGTGGTGGTGGGCCACATGCAGAGTGGAAAATTTTTTTTAATAGGAGAAAATAGCCTGTGACTTTTTATTCCATGGAAAATATTGGTATAACTTGGTAATGACAGAATAAATTAGCTATATTTTTACAGATTTTTTGCTGTAGCTACAGATGAACAAAAAGTATATCTACCCATGTGCCCATCTGTAGTGACATCCCAGAGATGTAGCCTCAGTATGTATAGAGTATATAGATTCACAGAGTCACTATTACAGTTATATGAAGGAATATGACATCAGCTCTCTAGGGAAAGTAGATGCTGATTGCCCTGTGTGATTTCAACATCCAGATGGACGTAGACTCTTCCAGCTTAGTTCATGGAACTGTATCAGGTAGCAAGAGCCAGCTATCTGGTTACATAAATCTGGGAACTTTTTTCTCTTCTTTCTGTGGACTAGAATTGGAGGCAGAGATGTCCCCTCCCTCCCATCCCACTGCCCTCCCACTCCAAATCACCATTTTCTTTATGGCTCACTTTTATGCACATTGGGCAGGTGAGGCAGGTGAATCATGTTGAAGAGCTTGATCTTGGAGCTTAATGCAAAGAGATGGGTTTCAGAAGTATGTGAAGAAAAATACTGCTCAGTTGATAGACAAGTATTATTCTTGATTATTAATATGATTTACCCTTCCCTTGCATCAGGTCTCAGCTGAATGGGGACGACAGAGTGCTGGCAGAAGAAAGTGTGCTCTGAGTTTCACTGATCCATTTTGAAATATTATCACTGAGAGGGGAGTCTTTTCCTTTGCCATAGTATCTGCAAAGCTCCAATAAGCAGAATTGACATAGGTGGTGGACAGCGTGTTGAATCAGATTTGTCTTTATCTGACTAAAGAGTCTGATGCTTTTCACTGTGGTTAATTTTCCTAATATTTCACAGATTAGATTGCTCAGATTTGGACTAGATTGGCAGGACCTTTGGTGGTAGATTTGTGTGAGAGACGCAAGAACAATTTAATTGTTTTTCTGTACTTGAGTTTGGTCTTTTTCACTCACTTAGTTTCTGGAGATGCTCAGGAGGTTTTTAGGTATGATTTATTATTTTAATCCATGTCCTTCTTGAGAGGTAAAATCTAGCAAAAGATTATTGGATCTATAATTGCTGGAGATTGTCAATGGCTGCCAGCATCCCAATAATGAGAAACTGTTAGGCTCATACAGCAGAAGCCAGTTCTTGATTTTGCCCACCTTGCTAATTAGCACCCTTTTTAACTCTTCCCTGTCCAATGAAAACTATCAAGAAGGTTGTGGCGGTGAGGCAATTCTGGCATTATCTATATTCAAAGTTTACGCTCTAGTTTATAAAAAGAAAAGGAGGACTTGTGGCACCTTAAAGACTAACAAATTTATTTGAGCATAAGCTTTCGTGAGCTACAGCTCACTTCATCGGATGCATTCAGTGGAAAATACAGTGGGAAGATTTATATACATAGAGAACATGAAACAAGGGGTGTTATGTTGTGTCTAGTTAAAAGCAAAACAAAAAAACCCTTTAATTTGAGGCAATTATTGTACTTTTTACGGTTTTGTCAACAAAACTGCAGTACATTTTTCCAGAAACTTTTCCTTTCCAACAAATGTACTCTAGCCTTCCATTTTTTCCTTTCTTAGTGGTTAATGTTCTTATGTTTAGTAGAGAGTTGTGTGTGTGGATTTGTTTATTGGATTTTAAAAATCTACTCAGTGATATAAATGTTAAAAATGGAAAAGCCAAACAGGTTTTCTTGCCTCAAAACAACAATTCTATAAAAATGTAGAAGGGATTTTTTACCAGCAGTAAATCTCTTGTGAAAAGACTACTTAAGCAGACAATCCGCTTGTCCAACTACTTCTACATTAAAAACAAATGTTTCATGCTATAGAAAGCATTTAGTTACCCGGCTCATATGCCTTATCAGGAGTTAATTTCTACCAGATTCCAGTTTACTTTGCAGACAAGTTTCCAGGCACTCTTTTGCATGCCCCAGGAGGCTATTTCATAAGTGAGCTAAAATCAGTTCAAACACGATTCATTTTTTCCATCACTTTACACCTTAGAAAACTAATACAGACTTACCCTAATGAAGTTTAATACAGAACTTAGGTTTATGATGTATGGCACCTCATTTCAAATGTACACAGAACATATTGATACAGATTCTGAATTTTTTTTCAAAGAATAAAAATTCAGTGCAGTATCCAAATTTTATGACATGGTTCTTTACATAGCAATAAAAGAAGATATCCATGAAAGAAGAAATCCAAATCCCAGCAAATCATGGAATTTAGAATCCCACTTCGGTATTTCCAAAAATGTTTCTAATTCAGAGCTAAGTACACGTTACTTCCAAAATACACTCAAATGTATAACTGAGTGCTAATAGTTGTAAAACTTCAAGGGATAAATTATGGCTGCTCCAGCACAGATGGGCAAGGAAGAGAGAGGCCAAAGAAGCCCTTTCTACACCTTGTGTAGTAGAGAGTCAAAATGTGCTCCATTCTTTTTGCACAATGGAGGTTGCTAGCAATGCGGGATAGGCTTACTGCCCCAGGGTTGTGGCTTGGCTCTGGTTCTCTCCAGACACACACACATACACATGCTTGTGGCTGAAGAACTGCACTGGGGGAAGGAGGATAGCATAAAATACAGGTTTTCCAAAGACATTGCCAAGGCTACAATTGCACACTGTCCCCAACACATCTGAGTCACGTCTACACCAGGAAATGCAACAGGTACAGATGAACTAGTGCTGAACACAGTTTAACTGTAAGTTAGACCAGAAACAAACCATATTTAGTAGCATTTCAAAAGTGGTGATTAATCCCTAAGGAGGATCTTTTGTGCCATTTCAGCCCCAAATCTCAAACACATTGTAATTAATAACAATTTGCTAATATTTTAAGCTTGTTGTGCCATGTAATGCCAAAGTAGGTATTAACACTCAAATGATATTTTCATGCTATCTTGAGTGGCTCACAAATGTGAGTGCCTATCTCAGAGCAGACTGTCAGAAAACAAGGGCAGACACCCCAAACTGCTGATATGTTCCATAATTAGATTTCACCAAGCCAGTAACAAATGTGAACTCCTGGATCATGATACCAGTCTTACCATGGAGTCACAGACAGTCCCCTCAGACTTTCCAATCTATCTTGCCACCCAGACAAACTGAACCTTGTGATAAAAGGTTACTTAAATCTAAAAATCACACCACATCAGATTTCTCCCCGTACCAACAAACCAGTTACTTACCAAGATCAGTTGGTACTCCAGACCTTACACCAAACACAATGCTGGCAGCCAATCCTATAATAAACTAACTAAAGATTTATTAGCTAAGAAAAGGAAATGAGAGTTAATGAGAGATTAAAGTAGGTAAAATGTATGTACAGGTGAATCACAGTTCATAATTCCAAATGGTGGCAGCGATGTAGTAAACTGCCAGTTTCCCAAAAGACTTTCAGGGTACCCAGATTGTCTCTAGAGATCTCCACTTTGTATCTGGTACACTCCCCAAACACTTCAGAGATGAAGGTCTTTCTTTGAATCCATCCTTAAATCCTCTTTTAACAGAAGACAAGCTGACAGTGTCTCTACCCACAAAGGCTTTTCCTTTGATGATGGTGAGTGAGGAATATAATTAGAGTCCTTGATCTCGATCATCACACACAACGACCACTTGCTTTGAAATTAGCATTTTCTATTAAAGTTCTTCATTTGCATTCCAAAAGGTTTCTTTCTCCTTTAATGAGTTTTTTGGTTACAGGAGTACACACCATGTAAATGTTTGCCATTAATATTATAACAAGATATAGATAGGTGAAAACAATGCAAATAATGTTCCATTAGTTTTCATGAAGTTTAAACACCCAATACACTCCTATACGTCTTTGATCTATACTAATACGCAAGTGGATTTGCCTGTGGCCCTGGTCTGACCTGATTTGCCAGCATCTTGCCAGATATATTTTATAATTTCACATTCAAAAAATATAGGCCTAAGCAGGGGTGCTGGAACAATTTGTATAGTGGGGGGTGCTGAGAGCTATTGAACCAAACTGTAAACCCTGTATATGATAGAAACTACTTCAAGTCAGGGAGTGCTCTCGCACTCCCAGAACCCCTAGTTCCAGCACCTATGGGCCCAAGATTTAAAAAAAATGGGTACCTAAAGTTAGATGCCTAAATCCATAGTTCAATCAGTTTTCATTGTAGTTCATTTCAGAGGTACTCCCACTGAAGCCAATGAGGGCTTTAAAAATCAAACCAATGATTTAGGTGAATAAATATTTATACACCCTTAATGAAAATATCACAACTTGCACATTCCTCAGCATTATATAATAACCCTAATTACTGCTGATATTTACACTTGGAAGGTTATCTTTGCAATGAGAAAAATCCAGACATAATACTTTTCAAACGCAAGCTTTGAATCTGTAGAAAACTTTGCAATTCACAGAGAGCAGCTTCAAAACCCATATTACAGTCATTACATTAAGTCAGGGAACCTTTCATTCAGATTATAATTCATATCTGGTAGATATCAGATATTGGCCTAAATTGCAAAGTTTGGATCTACATGTATATCTAGGGTTCTAGTTCATGCCCATCCCTATGGAGTAGCTAATGTGATTTATTACAGTGATTTCAGCCAAGTTATAAAAGAAGTACCATAATACCTGTACAGAATTATCATTACAAAAATAGGGTTACATACACATAACCCGTCTCAAGGCCTCTCATGCTCTCAGATGTGGATTCATAAGTCTGTCTCATACTTTTTCTTTAGTCACCTAAATCTAACCTAGTAACCTCTAATAAAAAATAATTTAGCTGTTATTATGATATAGGGAGCCTATAAATCAGCAAAGTTAGACTGATGATATTTTACCATCAACCGTGAGGTCAACAGAAAGAATCATATTTTCCCATCAGCTCATGATATTAAACGTCCCCATCTTACTTTAGTTTTCATATGGCAACTATGAGCACAACATTTCAAATCTATTTGGGGAATTCCTCTGATGTAGAGACTAAGGCCTCGTCTACACTTCAAATGTTTGCCAGCTAGACTGGCAACCTCTTCTAGTGTAGCTGCGGCTTATATTGGGAAAGAGTCCTTTTGTTGGTATAGCTCTACCAGTTCCCAGAGCAAAATAAGCTACACTGCATCTATACTAGGGGTCTTGCTGGCACACAAATGTTGCAAAGAACATCGCAACCCCAACCAACATTACTAGACCAGCAAAACTTTTAAGTGTAGTCCAGACAGAGCTGGTTAAAATATATCTATCTATCTATATTTTAGGGGGGAAATGTTATTTTAAAGTTGTTTAATTTCAATGTGTTTGAAAGCAACCCATTTTTGTTTATTTTTTTCACCATTTGAGGGAATTTTCAACTTTTATTGAAAACGATCAGAAATGTTAATGAAATGGGATTAGAATATTTGTTTAGTGATTTTAATAGCCATTTCAACAACATTTGATGTTTCAGTAAGAATTTGAAAAGATAAGACGCTGGCATTTTTCACTAAAAAACAAAAATCCACCAAAGTCAACAATTTTTCATTAAAAATCATTCTAATAATAATAATTTTGGGGCCAACATTTTTGAACAGCTCTAATTTTATTGGTTATTTTTGGTTTCAACCCAGTCTCAGCAGAATAAACACACTTTTCTTAATTTATCTTATTCAGAAAAGCACTTAAGTTTGTCAGTGGACTGTAAACATGTGCTTAACATTAAGGATGAGCTTAAGCATTTTTCTGAACAGGTTCTTGAAGGCTTGATTTTTTTTCTCTTTTATAGATTGAAAGATTGTGTTGATAATTTAAAGGTAATATTTAGTTTAAAGGAAGTCTCTCTCTCACACACACACACTCACAGTAACTATGATAATAATTTTGTCCTAAAATTCCTTTGCTTTGTTATGTATGGAGTGTTGCTTTTTAGAACTAAAAATCTTAGGAAATAATATCATGATTGACCTAACAGACCTGATATTCAAAAAACTGAGGCAAACAAATGTGCATGAAAAATGTATGTGTACATATATGACAGCTGCATGCACAAATGACCAGTCATGTATTATGAAGGTCACAGGCACTCACAAATAACCATTTTATGAAAGCTGTAAAGAAAATGAGTGCACAAATTAGATAAATGCATTTATAAATCTTAAAAATGAGGCCTGTAGAGAGCTAATTACTTGGTCCTACACTTACTACCTTCCTTTCTCTTCCTTCTCCACTCCCCCACCCCCCCACCCCCGCCCTTAAATGACTGGACCCCTTGGATTTTTGTGTTTGTACTGTAAGCAGGTAGGATTTTACGGTCTTTTTATTATACTGTGCATGTCTTTATTTTATTGTACAGCACCCTGAATGTTTTAGTAGGGGTTGGGGAGCAACATAAATTCCTGTATATTTTTGTCACTTATGCAGATTATTTATTTATAGACTACATACAGCTATTCTAAATAATGATAATGTTAAGATAGAGTTATGGTGTATCACGGTCTCTCACTTTGTTATTTAGGCAAATCTGTAAATGCACAATATTTACCCAAAACCACATATTGGTTTCTTTGAAAGCATATTTATGTTTACCATATAAATATGAAATTAGACTTTAGTGCATGAATAGAAACAATCTTATGAAAACTAATGACTGTGGATGTGCATTAACTTCATTTCAGAATTAAAATCAGTATTTCAGCTACTCTCCATTTTTTCCACAAAAGTAATTAGACCATTTTGCGTACTGATCAGTTGTCAAATTTCATGTGTTAAATTGAAACTGTTTGAGCTGAAAGATCCCCCAGAGAGTGTCTCTACTCTTTTACTCACACCCCGAGAATGAGAGGGAGACATACCCTTTTGAGGGGCACCACTCATTTTATAAAATGCTGCACATATATTGACAAAATTGCTGACAATTCTGTAATGCCTTTACATACAATGGGCAAATCCTGAGAAGCAAGTGGAGCCTGATCCAAATCCCACTGAAGTTAGAGTCTTTCCATTGACTTCAGTGGACATTGGACCAGATTCATAGATTATAAGGCCAAAAGGAACCACTATGATCATCTAGTCTGGCGTCCAGTATAACACAGGCCATAGGGTTTCCCAGAATTCATTCCTGTTTCCACTGCAGCCTATTTTTTTAGAAAAACATCCAGTCTTGATTTAAAATTTGCCAGTGCTAGAGAATCCACCACAACCCTTCATACGTAGTTCCAATGGTTAATTACTCTCACCGTTAAAGATTTATGCCTTATTTCCAGTCTGAATTTGTCTAGCTTCCAGCCATTGGATCTTGTTATACCTTTGTCTGCGAAACTGAAGAGACCATTATCAAATGTCCGTTCCCCTTATAGATACTTATAGACTGAGATCAAGTCACCCCTTAACCTTCTCTTTGTTAAGCTAAATATATTAAGCTCCTTGAGTCTATCAATATAAGGCAGGTTTTCTAATCATATAATCATTTTCATGGCTCTTCTTTAACCTCCCTCTGATTTAACAACTTTTTTGAACTGTGGACACCAGAACTGGACGCAGTACCCCAGCAGTGCCAAAGACAGAGGTAATAGAACCTTCCTACTCCTACTCAAGATTCCCATGTTTACATATCCAACTATACTCACATCAGACAGTTGCCAAAATTCTGTTCAAGTCAATGAGCCCTCAGCACCTCTCAGCATTTGACCATATCTATGTCGAGTTTGGTTAGTATATCAAAGCATCTAAAAGATAATATCAAACCGTAAAGATGTGACGAAGCACACCACCCACATTTCAGCTTGAATGCAATATGGATCTAGATAGTTATCATGTCAAATATAAAAAATGATAAATTAGGCATAAACAGCACAATTAAAGTTTGATTGAGAAGTTAAAAGATCAGGAGTGGTAATAGGACATTAGTTATGACTGAATACTTAGGGCTATATCCTAAGTGCTGAACATCCATCAAAGGACATTCATTCTCCTCATCACCTCTGATGCTTAGCACCTGGCAGGCAGGGGCCTTAATTTAGCCATGCACTGATATTTATCTTGCTACACAGTTCCCTAATTTTCCATGCTGAAGAGTTTGCTCTATGATTACTGTTTATGGACTAACATGTTCCATGTGAAGCACTGTGTCTGGCACAACATCCAAAAATAACTGCCCAGCTCTTGGGTAATGACATGGAACAGTCAGCTAAAATAGTAGTTCCAAATCCTAGAAATTCATCTAATATCTAATTATCTATAAATGATAGTTAATTATGAAAAATAATTAAAAGCTTTTAAATATATTGGAATTTCCCTAAGTAAAATCTGACTTTCTAGTTTCAGAGTAGCAGCCGTGTTAGTCTTATATTCGCAAAAAGAAAAGGAGTATTTTGACTTTCTAGTGGGTATCTCAAATGAAAACATGTTTAATTTTCTAATTTAATGTGTCATTGTATAACTTTGCCAATGCGGGGGGGGGCACAAAGAGAAGCTGTATTAAAACTGGGGTAATAAAAATATCAGACAAGTGAGAGAACATGGTAAGAAAATAACTTTCAATGTGCTTTATTTATTTATTTAGCACAAATCCATTCCAGGAAATGTTTGTATACTTGTGACTCCAAATTTCTATTAGCCAATGAAAAAGGAAAGAAAAGTCTGCAAAATCAAAACACAAAGCTAGAAATTAAGGCAAAAATTTTCAAGTGTGACTAGTAATTTGGGGGGCTTTAATTTTGCGGTCCCTACCTTGAGACACCCAGCCTCTTAAAAGGGCCTGATTTTCCGATATTTCAAATTAGGCATCCAAGAATGGAGGCACCAAAAATCACTAGTAACTAGTGTAAATTTTGGCCAAAATATACCTAGGTTTTAATACCAAATGATCCTAAGGGCACGTCTTCACTGGCAATTTTAAAGAGCTGCTGCGTCAGCACCTTAACGTGGCTTGTGTAGTCGCGGCACCATCTCCACGAGGGGCGTGGCTCCCAGCGCTGGTGCACTGTCTATACTGGCACTTTACAGCGCTGAAACTTGCAGCGCTTAGGGGGGTGTTTTTTCACACCCCTGAGCGAGAAACTTGCAGCACTGTAAAGTGCCAGTGTAGACAAGCCCTTATACACCTCATGAACTAGGAATATAAAATTAATATGGGCTATAGAAATCTGTGGGGGATTTTAGTTAATCAGTTAGGATTTTCCCTCCAAAATTATGCCTTTTCTCCTGTGGCCATATTCCTTTTGTTTATTTTGTCTAACATTTGTATTTTAAAACTGAATCTCTCTGTAAGACACAAGAATGGGGAGTGTTTAAAAATTATATATTGTTACAGTGCTCTCTGCTGCTATATCAGGTTTTACAGAAAGCCCTCACATCCTGCAAGCCGCACAGCAGGAGTCCATCATGTTTTGGTTATCATTATTGTACGCAACATTTAAGGGAAAGTAACAATCCTCTCAATTTGAATATTGGACTAATTACATATTTGGAATGTGTAGTGTGTTATTCCCATTCAACATCACAGCAGGATGTGACCCATATGTCCTACCACACTACATAATCTCATTAACTGGATTTCTTTGGTACTGCTATAAGCATTGAAATAGTATTTTAAGTGATCATAATTAATGAGGCTTCAAAATTAGCGCCCCATTAAAACGAATGAGGAAAAATTTTGTCTCACTGACTGCAGTCTCAATTAAGATGGGATCTGGTTTGTATTCTGAAGACTATTTTAGCAAAAAGAAGGAATAGTACGTGAATTATTTTAAAATGAAAGTTTAGGATCTGAAGAATAAAATCTCTAGTAAAACCCTAAACTCTTGGAATTAATGTTACTTTTGATTGCAAAGAGAGTTTTGAGAATGCCGACCCTTGCCTGCAGAATTGGTCTTGCTGAGTATACAGTCAAATTGAACTTTCCTCACCTAACTAATGAGGTGCTAGTTTTGAAGCCAAATTAGATGTAGTTAAATACCAAACACATTTTAACTATTTCACTGCTGAAAGTTTTTTTCGAGACTCTTGTTGCCTGAAAGTTTCTTGTGTTTTGCATTCACATTTCAGAACATTGTCTTTCCTCTGCTGCTATCCACATTCAGCATAACTACCAGACAAGACCCTTTAGAACCAATTGAGTGCAGCACTAGGATTTCCCCTCTCCCCGGCCTCTCCTTTGCGGGTCGAACAGATTTTTATTTTACATATTGTAACTTTCTGGCCAGATTCTCTGCTACATCCATCTTATACGGTGTGAAGCCCAGGGGTCTGTCCATGCATAGTCACTGGCAAGTTCAGGGCCAGACATATTGAGGGATCTGCTTAAATTTGTCTGTACTGGCCAGCCCAATTTTTTCTTGCTAGTTACTTTTTTAAAATATTTCCCCACGCTCAATTTGTCCCCCTCACACACCTTTTCCCTTTGTAATGCTCACCCTGTCCTCCCATTGCCTGCCCAAAGTGCTGTTCATCACCCTGCCCAATCAACAGCAGAGTCAGGAACAGTGTGGGGGAAAACAGTCTCTGTTGTTATAAAGTAGTAGAAAGCATCTAAGGTCCCAATTCTGCAAGAGCTTAATCATGTGTGTCATGATGTCTGGAGAGGTTCACAACCTTGAGTGCCAAGCTTAGGGCAGACTGTCAAAAAGCAGGGCAGATGCCCCAAACTGGCGGTATGTTCTATAATTAGATTTCACCAACCCAGGAACAAATGTTATCTTCTGAAGCACTATAACTGTCTTACAATGGAGTCACAGACAGTCCCCTTGGGCATTCCAGTTTATCTTGTAACCCAGGCAATCTGGATTTAATGATAGCTGCTTGCCATACACCAAAGATCACAAAAAAGATTTGGGTTGCTTTCAGCCCCAAGAGACCTGTCACTTACCCCAGGTCAATTTTTACCTCAGATCTCATACAAAAGACAACACTTGTAGCCAATCCTATAGTAAACTAAGGATTTATTAACTAGGAAAAAGATGTGAGAGTTTACAGGTTAAAGCAGGCAACCTATATACACAAATTACAGTCTATGGTTTTAAAAGGTGACAGAATTGTAGTAATCTGTTAGCACTGAATGCCTTTTAGGGCTAACTGAGGTTGACCCTATGAATCTCTGCTTCTGTTTCTTAGGTTTTGTCTACACTGAAACCTGAATGACAGAACTTTTGTCATTCAGGGGTGTGAAAATAACACACACACACCCAAACTACAAAAGTTTTACCAATGAAAAGCGCTAGTGTGAACAGTGCTTTGTCGGCAGGACAAAGCTACCACCGCTCGTTGGGGTGGAAGTTTTTTGTCGGTGGGAGAGCTCTCTCCCACTGACAAACAGAAGCTACACTGTGCACCTTTTAGTGGCATGGCTGTAGCAGCACAGCTGTGTTGCTAAAAGGAGTATAATGTAGACATAGCTTTAGTTCCAGCTCTCAGAGTCCAAACAGCAAAGAGATAACATGTTCTTAGGTCCCTGTTTTCACCCCTTCTTCCAGCACTCAAGCTGATCGGAGAGGCTTTCTTGAACTTAGCACCTTCAGGGGTGTGAAAGGGCGATTAACCAAGTCTTTGTATCGTGATGTTCTACAATAGCCAATTTAGTTTTGATAGTCCTTCTTGATGGGTAGAGGACCATTCCTCCTGACTGGGTTCACAGGTGCAGAGCAAGAATTTTTACAGTTATAAAGCAAAACTTACGTATTACCTAATATCATGAGATACAGACATTACAAGTGAAATTAACCATTGCTGTATGCAGTGTCATTATAGCAGTGTCAGTCCCAGAATATTAGAGAGACAAGTTTCAGAGGGGTAGCCATGTTAGTCTGTATCAGTAAAAACAACAAGGAGTCCTTGTGGCACCTTAGAGACTAACAAATGTATTTGGGCATAAGCTTTCCTGGGCTATAACCCACTTCATCAGGTGCATGGAGTGGAAAATAGAGTAGAAGGTATAAATATACAGCACATGAAAAGATGGGAGTGAGAGACAAGGTGGGTGAGGTAATATCTTTTATTGCGTAAGAGAGACACGCTTTCTAGTTCTGTGTGGCTCTGAAGTTGGTCCAATAAAATATATTTACCTCACCCACTTTGTCTCTCTCAGTGAAATTAATGCATGCAGCAATTTACAAGCATTCCACAGAGTGTAAGCACTAAACATTCTTATAAGTCTAATACCATCTTGAACAATACTAACATACAGGTGATCTGGTTTGGTTTCCAGCTATGATTTTGTCAGTGCTCAACTGATACCTACAGCCTTGGCAAGAGCTGCCACCTGGCAGGCCACCATCATGATGTGCATACCTTTAAAGCCATGAGTAGTCCCATCACATAGTAAAGTTACACATATGCCTAAAAGTTCACAGGATCAGGGCCTAAAGGCTGAGGTGGCTGGTATTTGTGCAGGGTTCTATCACATGGCAGCACTCGGTTTAGTGTTGTCAAAATCTCTTGGCAGCTCAGTATTTATGATAGTTTAAATGCATGTACATATAAATACTTATGTTCTTATATTTATTTAGCAAATTCTTCTCTCCATATTTTATATTCAAGGTTGTTCATTGTTGCTTGCTATATACTTTCCTGTTGCCTTGTATTCCCAGAATTTTATGCATCTCATATATTTTTACATAATTACTAATCTTTTATTTAAAAAAACTCTTACCAAGGTGTTGTCCGTCCATATTTTTATCTGCCTTACATCATTTTTAGTGTTGCCTTTGCTATGCTAATTAAAGAAAAGAAAAGATAAAGTCAGAATGTCTTTCTTCACCGCTCATAGTGTCTCAGAAAATGAATAGTGGCATTGCACATTATTAGATATGCAGGTAATGATACATTCATTCTGCCAAACTCTTCACAGATAATAAAAATTACACACTTGTTGCAGACATGCTAATTATCTGCAGTTATCGACAAGAAGAAAAAAATACTGAATCCCTTCTATAAGACAGGAGTTTGTGAATTTTATTTTAATTTTCTCAGCAGTAAATTAGAACTATGTTGAAAAACTATCAAAATTTTGAAATAAAACTATTAAGTCTGATTAATGAGCTAGAAAGGAGGTGCTCTACCTATCTGTGTCTGCCAATTGCAAATATGCAAGAGAAGAAAGAATGTCTTCAGCTTGAATAGTGGGAATTAATATTATTTAATATTTATGCAACAGTAGCATCTAGAGGCCCCATCAAGATAAGAACACAAGAACGGCCATACTGGATCAGACCACAGGTCCATCTAGCCAAGTATCCTGTCTTCTGACAAGGTCCATCTAGCCAAGTATCCTGTCTTCCGACAATAGCCAATACCAGGTGCTTCCAAGGGAATATTCAGAACATCCCCTGTTGCCCATTCCCAGCTTCTGGCAAACAAAGGCTAGGGACATCATCCCTGCCCATCCTGGCTAAGATCTGGGCTGTGTTGTGCTAGGTGCTATACAAGCATATATGAAGACCCAGTTTCTGCCCAACATAGTTTATTTCATATATACTTTATGCCATCACTGCTGCCTTGCCACTAGTGTAAAGGGCCTGGTGAGGGAAGAGACATATCTGGAGCACTGATGTGCTTTGGTTACCCCTACTTGCTGGAATAGCCTCTGAGGGCCATAGGCAGCTGGGCATGACTTTTAAAAGTAACCCCATGTATTCACAGCTTTTGGGAACGTAGGGGAATTTAGTTCTTGGGAAAGTGCAGATTTTTAGCACTGGAGACTGAGTGCTCTATTGAGCAACAAAAGAGGTGCAAAAAGGCAGTAGCAGAGTGAGGTTTTCCCCCATATTGACTCAGGTTGGAAGGTTCCCTTTTATATTCTTTCTAAGGGCTAGTCTAGACTAGCAATGCTAAAGCGCTACTGTCAGGGTTCCTTCCCCACGCTGAATTCTAGGGTACAGATGTAGGGACCCGCATGAAAGACCCCCTAAGCTTATTTCTACTACCTTAGGTTAAAAACTTCCCCAAGGCACAAATCTCTGTTTGTTCTTGGACTGAGGTATGCTGCCACCACCAAGTGATTTAACAAAGAACCAGGGAAAATGACCACTTGAAGTTCCTCTTCCCCCAGCAATCTCCCCAAGCCCTTACATTCCCTTTCCTGGGGAGGCTTGAGAATAATATCCTAACCAATTGGTTACAAAATGATCAAAGACCCAAACCCCTAGGTTTTGGAACAATGGAAAAATCAGTCAGGTTCTTAAAAGAAAGATTTTATTTAAAAAAAAATCATCTCTGTAAAATCAGGATGGAAAATACTTTACAGGGTATTCAGATTCAAAACACAGAGGATTCGCCTCTGGGCAAGACCTTAAAGTTACAGAAAACAGAAATAAACCTCCCTCTTAACACAGGGAAAATTCACATAAAACAAAAGATAAACAAATCCGCCTTGCCTGGCTTACCTATATTGGTTGCAATATTGGAGACTTGGATTAGGATGGGTTGGAGAAGATGGATTTCTGTCTGGCCCCTCTCGGTCCCAAGAGAGAACGGCCACAGAAACAAAGAACCCAAAACAAACCCTCTCCTCCCCACCCCCCTGATTTGAAAATATCTTTTGTCCCCATTGGTTCCTTGGGTCAGGTGCCAACCAGGTTATTTGAGCTTCTTAACCCCTTACAGGTAAGGAGGAATTTTAGGCTATCCTTATGGTTATGACAACTACTTTGGCAGCGCTTTAACATGGTTTGTGTGGTCACGGCAGAGTGCTGGGAGAGAGCTCTCCCAGTGCTCTAAAAAAGCCACCTCAACGAGGGGAGTAGCTACCAGCACTGGGAGCGCGGCTCCTGAGCAAGAAAGTTGCAGCGCTGTAAATTGCCAGTGTAGACAAGCCCTAACATGGTCTTTCTGTTGAGATGGTTAAGGTGCCAATTATTGCCACCTGAGGTCATGGTCTTATAGTGTGGACACTCGTAGACTACTGAAAATGGACTAAAACTACCAATTTATTTCATATAAGCCATTGAACATTGCAGGATAACAGCTTTTGATCTCTACCAACTTAGGCAGGATGAACTTTTTTCCTGATCACTTTACCCCAAAATCTTTCCCATAGATCTAAATGTATTTTCATATGAACAACAAAATACATTTGCTAACTAATATATTTAATTTAGTCTTCAACACCATGCACTCCTGGTAATCTGCCTTTTCCTGTTGTGAGTTAAATACATTCAAAATGGAAAGTGAGCCTGCATAAATGTAGGAATGGTAAAGAAATTAATCCAACATTATTTTGAGCCTCATGTTTTATTATTTTTGTATATGGCTCTCATTTTGGTTCTTTGTCCTGTCTGTTTAGGTTTATCAGATTAAAAAGACCACGTTATCTGTATGAAAAAATATAATCACCCTGAACGATCCACTCTCCTGCACATTCAAATGATGAAGCAAAAAAGAAATAATTGAAAAATAAATTCACAATGTACATCAGATTTATGGGGGAAAAAGGCAGTTCAACACAATTTTTTACAAGAGAATTGGGAAGACCTGCTAATAACAGTCATAGAAGTACCACTTTGCCATCTCCCTGTAACTATCAGTTGCACATTTGAGGGCATTCTGGGGTTGAAGATGTAGGTGTGGAAAGGGGTGGATTACTGATATGGGATCACATTAAATAACAACTATGCGAGTAGTCCTATGCACATCAATGGGACTGCTCCTGTGAGTAAGCATGAGTAAAGATTGCAGAACTGAGTGCATAAAAATGTAATAAGACAGGACATTATCTGAACAATAGAACTTCAACTCCATTCTCTAATCCACTGGTATTACTGCTTTTCATGGAAATTCTGTCCCTCTTAACTTTGTCTGAGACTGGAGTTTATTTTTGGAAGCTTTTAAAAACATCTGGGGAGTATCTTTCACTTTTGGTTATATACATCTCTGTATCTTTTTTAATTTATTAAATATTTTAAAAACCCTGGATTCGGTGTAGCTTAAAATATGTTCCATATATTTCTCACAGGTGATAAAAATGGCCAGGTGGCAGACCTCTTAATTCTGCATGAAAGAGTTCAAACAGTTTAAATCGTATCCAGTGCCTCTGATGCATTATATTCCTCCCCAGTACTGTTTCTCCAGACATTCACAAATTTGCAGATGTCCTCTGGAGAATTAAAAAAATTATGTCCAGACTCTCTGTGCTGCCTGAAATTACACAGGTTTCATGATGCTATGCCCATGTAAAATGGGGAACTGAAGCCTGGATCCACCCATAGTAACTCTAACCCTAAAGCAGGGAGCCCTACCCATAGGAACCCTAACCGTAGCTCCAAGTGCCCTGACCACAGAAATACTAACCCTAGGGCAGGGATCCTTATACATAGGAACATTAATCCTAACGTGGGGAACCATACTCATAGGAACCCTAACCCTAGCTGCAAGTGCCCTACCCATAAGAACCCTAACCCTAGGGCGAGGTGCCCTAACCATAGGAACACTAACCTTAGGGCGGGGAGCCCTACCCATACAAAACCTAACACTAGGGTGGGGAGCCCAACCCATATAAACCCTAACCCTGGCACCTAGTGCCCTATCCATTGGAACCCTAACCCTAGGGCAGAAAGCCCTACCAATAGAAATCCTAACCCTAGCTCCAAGAACCCTACCCACAGGAAGCTGAACAATGGGACAGAGAGAACCCTAAGCCTAGGGGGGAGGCCCTACCAGTAGGAACCCTAACCCTAGGGTGGAGAACCCTACCATAGGAATCCTAACTGTAGCTCCAAGTGCCCAAACCCATAGGAACCCTAATCCTAGGGTGAGGTGCCCTACCCATAGGAACCCTAAACCTAGCTCCAAGTGCCCTACCCATAGTAACCCAACTCTAGGCCAAGTACCCTAACCATAGGAACCCTAACCCTAGGCCTGGGAGCCCTACCCGAACCCTAGATCCAAGTATCCTACCATTAGGAACCCTAACCCTTGGACGCGGAGCCCTACCCATACGAACCCAAACCCTAGCTCCAAGTGCCCAACTCATGTGAACCCTAAACATAGGGCCAGGAGCCTTACCCATAGGAACACTAATACTAGCTCCAATTGCTCTACCCAGAGGAACCCTAACAATAGGGCGGGGAGCTCTTCCCATAGGAACCCTAACCATAGTTCCAAGTGCCCTACCCATATGAAAACGAACCCTAGCTACATACACCCTACCCATAGGAACCATAACAGGGCAGGGAGGCCTACCCATAGGAACCCTAATCCTAAGGCGGAGAGCCCTATCCGTAGGAACCCTAACCTGAGCTCCAAGTGCCCTACCCAGAGGAACCCTAAAAATATGGCGGGGAGCCCTATCCAGAGGAACGCTACCCATAGGTCCAACCATAGGAACCCTAAACCTAGGGGCGGGAACTAAGTTCCTTCTAAGCTGCGCAGCCGTACAACAGCCTGTTAAATGGTGTGAAGGTGCTCAGGGCTGCAGCAGGGAGAGATGGCTCTCGCCACGGCCAGGGGAGCGGCTGTTGGTGAACCTGGGCTTTTCTCTGCTACCTACAGCCTGTTAGATGTCATCTGCCAGGGGCTAATAATCGGCTGTGTTGCTCCCGGAAGGGGCACAAGCCTCCAAGAGGAGTCTGATCTCAGTCAGACTTGCTCCTGAGGGCAGCTGGGGCAACACCAGGGGCTGCTGGAGCCCGAGTACAAGAGGCATCAAGCTTGGCCATAGGAAAGGCTACACTCAGGGATTAGCAGGGAGGGGCGCCTCTGCCCTGGCTGCGGCAGCTCCCGGTGTGGCTAGGGTTGCCAAATTTCAGACCGAACAAAACCCAACACCCTTTTCCCGCCCCTTGTGTGAGGCCCTGCCCTGCTGCCTCCTTTCCTCCCTCCATCGCTTGCTCTCCCCCACCCTCACTCACTCGTGCATTTTCACCGGGCTGGGGAGGTCCCCTTTCCGAGTTCAGTTGAAAACTGGATACCTGGCAACCCTATGTCTGGCCTGAAACATGGCTTTAAGCAGGGGTGGAGACATCATGGTGGAATTCTTGCGGGAGGGACCAGAGCTGAGAGAAATCAGCATGGATTCACCAAGGGTAGGTCATGCCTGACTAATCTAATCGCCTTCTATGATGAGATTACTGATTCTGTGGATGAAGGGAAAGCAGTGGATGTATTGTTTCTTGACTTTAGCAAAGCTTTTGACACGGTCTCCCACAGTATTCTTGTCAGCAAGTTAAAGAAGTATGGGCTGGATGAATGCACTATAAGGTGGGTAGAAAGTTGGCTAGATTGTCGGGCTCAACGGGTAGTGATCAATGGCTCCATGTCTAGTTGGCAGCCGGTGTCAAGTGGAGTGCCCCAGGGGTCGGTCCTGGAGCCGGTTTTGTTCAATATCTTCATAAATGATCTGGAGGATGGTGTGGATTGCACTCTCAGCAAATTTGCGGATGATACTAAACTGGGAGGAGTGGTAGATACGCTGGAGGGCAGGGATAGGATACAGAGGGACCTAGACAAATTGGAGGATTGGGCCAAAAGAAACCTGATGAGGTTCAATAAGGATAAGTGCAGGGTCCTGCACTTAGGACGGAAGAACCCAATGCACAGCTACAGACTAGGGACCGAATGGCTAGGCAGCAGTTCTGCGGAAAAGGACCTAGGGGTTACAGTGGACGAGAAGCTGGATATGAGTCAGCAGTGTGCCCTTGTTGCCAAGAAGGCCAATGGCATTTTGGGATGTATAAATAGGGGCATAGTGAGCAGATCGAGGGACGTGATCGTTCCCCTCTATTCGACATTGGTGAGGCCTCATCTGGAGTACTGTGTCCAGTTTTGGGCCCCACACTACAAGAAGGATGTAGATAAATTGGAGAGAGTCCAGCGAAGGGCAACAAAAATGATTAGGGGTCTGGAACACATGACTTATGAGGAGAGGCTGAGGGAACTGGGAATGTTTAGTCTACAGAAGAGAAGAATGAGGGGGGATTTGATAGCTGCTTTCAACTACCTGAGAGGTGGTTCCAGAGAGGATGGTTCTAGACTATTCTCAGTGGTAGAGGAGGACAGGACAAGGAGTAATGGTCTCAAGTTGCAGTGGGGGAGGTTTAGGTTGGATATTAGGAAAAACTTTTTCACTAGGAGGGTGGTGAAACACTGGAATGCGTTACCTAGGGAGGTGGTAGAATCTCCTTCCTTGGAAGTTTTTAAGGTCAGGCTTGACAAAGCCCTGGCTGGGATGATTTGATTGGGGATTGGTGCTGCTTTGAGCAGGGGGTTGGACTAGATGACCTCCTGAGGTCCCTTCCAACCCTGATATTCTATGATTCTATGAAATCGGACTTTCTGTCCCCCCGGAAATCCCAATATTGGACCTTTGTTCCCGTCCCAAATGGAAGAAGCCCCAAGCTCTGGCTGGGGCAGGAGGGAGCGCAAGCTGCCGTTCGCATTTCAGTGGGGGTGCACTAGCTGTGCTCCCCAGAGGTTCGAGCCAACATTGGTGGGAGGCAGTGCTGCTCCACGCTGCTCCCAAGAGGGACTGTACCTGACAGGCCCAGCCCAGCCCCAGGTTGCAGAATGTCAGTGGAGTACTGCAGGCAACGCAGTGCGTTTGGGTTGCACTTTCCAGCCCTGTTCTGTGCGCAGTCACTAATAATGGCCTCATCCTGCAAACCATCTAGCATAGCGCACAGCCACTGACCCCAAGGGGGCTGCACATCTGGAAGTACCCAGACATGGGTAGGGCTCAGGTGATAGCCAGGTTTCTGCTGGCCATTGCACAGAGTAGAATCTCACCCTCTGCCTGATGGTGGTTGCAGATGCTCCCAACAGTGATGCAAGAGTGGGAGCACCAACCTCAGGCATCCTCTCTCTGAGCCATAGCCCCAGGGAAGCCCGCACCCCCAACCCTTCATCCCCATCCCCATCCCCAGCCAGAGCCCTCACTCCCCTCACCCCAACCCTCTGCCCCAGCCCTGAGCCCCTCATCCTCAGCCCCACCCCAGAGCCTGCAACCCCAGCCATAGGCCTCACCCACCCCCATACCCCAACCTCTGCCCCAGCCCTGAGCTCCCTCCCACACTCCAAATCCCTCAGCCCCACCCCCACCACATGAATTTTGTTATGTACACCAATATGGAGGTTGTGTGTCACTCATCACCTCTATATTGGTGCACAAAACAAAATTAATTCCACACATGTGTGGGAAAAATTAAAAGGAACACTGGTGGGGAGCCCTACCCTAGCTCCAAGTGCACTACCCATACGAACATGAACTCTAGCTGCATGTGCCCTACCCATAGGAAACATAACCACAGGGAAGGGAAGCCAACCCATAGGAACCCTAACTCTTGGGTGGGGACCCCAACCCAAAGGGTAGGGCACTTGGAGCTAAGGTTAGGATTCCTATGGGTACAGCTCCCTGCCCCAGGTGTTAGGAGTCCTATGGATATGACTCCCGAGCTAGGGTTACGGTGCCTATGGGTAGGACTCCCCATCCTAGAGTTAGGGTTTCTATAGGTAGGACTCACCACCCTAGGGTTAGGATTCCTATGGGTAGAGCACTTAGAGAGAGGGTTAGGGTTCCTATCTGTAGGTGTGACAGCAAAAGGATGGTCTCACCACACTAGTGCCTCCTGCTGGTCATCTTGTGGATGAACTATAGAGGTCAGGATGCCAACTCTCAGTGGTGTCTAGCCAGTCATCACTTCTGCTCTTGCACCCATGTCATTCTAAGGACTGTAGCATCCTCTTGAGGACATAGCCCTCCAGCTGTGCCGCACTTTGTGCTCCCCCCTTCTGGGGGAGTCTACTGCAGTCTGATGTTCCAGCCACTTCCTCAGAGGCAAGTGGGCATGAGGAGGGGACCCAGACATGCCCTCTACTCCGGGTCCCAGCCCAGGGACACTGTAGATGGCAGTCACAGATTGCATCCCCTCCAACCTCTCAGTCTATTTCCTGGACCACTTCCCCACAGCCCCAACACCTTTTGGGGCCCTTGCCTCCATCTGCAAATCCCTGAAACCAGCCCAGATCTCTTCCCTAGCTACTCTGGTCCCTACTAGCAGGACTGCTGTGTTCAAGGTGCTAGCTTTCTTCCTCCTGCATGTCAGCCATTTCTCCCTCCTTGAGCTCCAGGGAGCAACTGCCCTGCTTTGCCTGCAGATTTTCTTATATGGGCCTGTCCGGCCCTGATTGGCTGCTCCTCACAGCCCCTCTCCAATTGGCTGTCTCCTGCACAGTGTCCCTAGGGTTCTCTCTAATTGGCTGTCTGTTGCACAGCCTCCCTAAGGTTCTATTAATCCATTATGGGCTAGTGTGGGGAGATGCCCCATCAAACACCCTCCACCCTAAGTCTGAGTGCCCTGGGGGGGGGGGGTATTACCTTCCCTGCTTTCTCCACAGTTGTGCCCATAGGATGTCCCTCTCCTGCCTCAGGTTCGCCACTAGCAGGAGCAATCTGCCTCCCTCCTCCAGGGTCTGAGTCCCTATCATAGTCTGTTCTGCTTCCATGTGGGTTTCCGTGCCTGTCTGGGTCCTCCCCGTGCTTTTCATGTTATTCTTCCTACTACTTCCTGCTAGGTGGGGGAGCTGGCTCCCCACCAGGTCCACAGTTATCACCGCCACATCCATATAGGCAATCCCTGACCCAGCCTGGCTCCTGGATACCCCTTTCCTATCCTGCCTTCTCCTAAGGGGGTAATACCTTCTTACACAGCCCTCCTCATGGCACCAACAGGAAGCCCTTTGCCACCTTTTGGCCATGGGCTCTCATGGTCCTTTCCTGGCTTAGCCCCTTCCCCAGGGCCAGTCTTGACCCTACCACTCAGGTCTGGGCACTCCCTCTGCAGGTGCCCCTGTTACCCACAGGCCTAATATGCCCATCCGCTCCCTGTTCTCCTCACAGGTGGGACTCTCTGGGCTCTATGTTCTTCCCACTCTCTGGGCAAGGTTTCTGTCACCCATCCTGGAAGGGCCATTCTGCCTTCCAGTGTCCTTGTCACCCACAGGCATAATGTGTTCCCGGCCTCCTGGTCCTGGTGCCTTGCTTCCCCTCTCGTTCTCTATGGCCTCTATGGACCCTGTCTTGTAGTGACTTGACTATGTACAGCTGCTGCTCTGCTAGCTGGGTCATATAGGCCTGCAGATACTCTTGTGCCTCCCATTATCTCTGTTGGGCTTCTAGTAATTGGTGCAGCCAGGCCTGAAGCCACCCTCACTATTGGTCCAGGGACCCCGACTCTGGAGTCCAATCTGAGAAGGCACAAAAACCTTCTGCAAAGAAGGCCTCTGCATACTCCAACTTAGTCTCTCCAATCTCTGTAATGGGCAACTGTCATAAATATAAAGGGAAGGGTAAACCCCTTTAAAATCCCTCCTGGCCAGAGGAAAAATCCTCTCACCTGTAAAGGGTTAAGAAGCTAAAGGTAACCTCGCTGGCACCTGACCAAAATGACCAATGAGGAGACAAGATACTTTCAAAAGCTGGGAGGAGGGAGAGAAACAAAGGGTCTGTGGCTGTCGGTACGCTGCTTTTGCTGGGGATAGACCAGGAATGGAGTCTTAGAACTTTTAGTAAGTAATCTAGCTAGGTATGTGTTAGATTATGATTTCTTTAAATGGCTGAGAAAAGAATTGTGCTGAATAGAATGACTATTTCTGTCTGTGTGTCTTTTTTGTAACTTAAGGTTTTGCCTAGAGGGATTCTCTATGTTTTGAATCTAATTACCCTGTAAGGTATCTACCATCCTGATCTACCAGAGGTGATTCCTTTACTTCTATTTACTTCTATTTCTCTTAAAAGTCTTCTTGTAAGAAAACTGAATGCTTTTTCATTGTTCTCAGATCCAAGGGTTTGGGTCTGTGGTCACCTATGCAAATTGGTGAGGATTTTTACCAAACCTTTCCCAGGAAGTGGGGTGCAAGGGTTGGGAGGATTTTGGGGGGAAAGACGTGTCCAAACTACGTTTCCCAGTAAACCCAGTTAGAGTTTGGTGGTGGCAGTGGATATTCCAAGGACAAAGGATAAAATTAATTTGTACCTTGGGGAAGTTTTAACCTAAGCTGGTAAAAGTAAGCTTAGGAGGTTTTCATGCAGGCCACATCTGTACCCTAGAGTTCAGAGTGGGGGAGGAACCTTGACACAACCATCCCCACAATTCTCTGTCCTCCCCTTATATCAGGGGTGACGGCATGACTGTGTTCTCCACTATATGTGACGGGAAGGGGAGGGACTCACCATGCTAGCAACTCCTGGTGGTCATCTTGTGACCAGCTACACAGGTCAGTACGCCTACTCTCATCGCCTGCCATCACTTCTGTTCCTGGACCTATGTCATTCCAGGACCACGATGTCCTCTTCAGGACACAGTCCTACAGTTGTGCTGCACTCTGTACTGCCCCTTCCAGGGAAATGTACTGCAGTCTGACGTTCCAGCCACTTCCTCAGTGACAAGTGGGGGTAAGCGAGGAACCCAGGCCCACCCACTACTCTGGTCCCCACCCAGGGACCCTGTAGATGGCAGCCACATGCTGCATCCCCTCCAACCTCTCAGTCTATTTGCCTGGGCCACTGCCCCACAGCCCCAGCACCTTTTGGGGCCCTTGCCTCAGGGCCTGAGTCTGCAAATCCCCGAAACTGGCCAGAAGCTCTTCCCTAACTACCGTGGTCCCTGCTAGCAGCACTGCTGTGTCCAAGGTGCTAGCTTTTTTCCTTCTGTAAGGCAATCCGTCCTCCCTTCTTGGGCTCCAGAAAGCAACTGCCCTGCTCTGACCTGCAGCTCTTCTTATATGGACCTGCCCATCCCTGAATGGCTGCTCCTTGCACCCCTCTCCAACTGGCTGTCTCCTGAACAGTGTCCCTAGGGCCCTCTGTAATTGGCTGCCTATTGTGCAGCCTCCCTATGGTTCTATTAACACCTTATTGGCCAGTGTGGGCCAGAAGTCCCATCACAGAAGGACCCTCTGCCCCAGGGTTAGGGTTCCTATGGGTATTGCACTTGGAGCTAGGGTTAGGGAGCCTATGGGTAGGGCTCCCCACCCTAGGGGTAGGGTTCCATCAAGCAGTGATTCATATACCAGAGTGGAAATACATGTTACAGCTAGGCCAATTGTTTCAAATTTGAATGCTTGAAATAAGATATTTAAATCCATATTTAGGCTCTTAAATGAGTGGGCTAATTTAGAAAAGTGCTGAGAATCTGCAGCGGCCTTCAGGGTTTCTTTGGAATCGCACTGTTTAATTAGGTACTTAAATATGGATTTAGGCATCAGCACCGACGATAAAACATTAGTGAGTGTTTAGCACCCACTGGCAGCCAACTCCCCCTCCCTCCCAGTGCCTACTGCTCGCCGCGATCAGCTGTTTTGCAACACGCAGGAGGTTCTGGGAGGGAGGGGAAGAGTGGGAATGGGGCACACTGGGGGGAGAGGGTGGAATTGGGTGGGAAGAGGCGGGGGGAGGTGGGCGCTTGAGGGAAGGGATTGGACAGGGCCTGGGGCACAAAGAGGTGGGACGGGTCAGGGACTTGGGGGGAAGGAGTTGGGTGGGGGCAGGGCCTGGGGGGGGGGTTGAGCACCCCCCTGGGTCTGGAGGAAGCTGGCACTGTGGATTTGGGTACCTAATTTTAGGGACACCTAATTATAATTATTTGTGTGTGCTTGAGGAAAAATTACAAAGATGTTCATTTGAGTATTTAACAAGTGGACAGCAGTTTGATCCCTTGTCTAGAGGAGCACACTGCTCAGCTAGAACCAGTCAGTGCCAACACCTGCAGGCTGTGGAGCTCCAGGACTGCCATGCTCCAGTTCATTTCCAGGGCTGCCAAGGATGTAGCTGTGCAGGGGCCAGAACAGGACCTCAGCTACTGACTGCTCTAGATTGGTGGAGCAGCCAGAGGGAGAGAGCTAGCTGGCTTCTCCGCAGCAGGGGCAGCCGGGGCTGGTGGGCTCCAGGTTGGGCTTTACCAGGGGCACACATCTGACTGAGTTGGGTGCTGCAGGGCCTGGCCTGTCTGAGGCCAGGATCTGGTATTGCTACTGCTACCTGCTGATGCAAGAGCTGCCAAGTGTGTGCATCCTGGTGGTGCTGTTCTTCACCTCACTGGCCCTAGTGCACCAGTACCTGCAGAACTCACTGGTCTGGGCTGAGCGCCTGGACAGCCTGGTTGGGGTGCTTACAGCTAGCATGACTAACAATAGCACTGCAGTAAGGCCTCAGCAGCATGGGTTAGCTACTCGAGTACATACCCAGAGTTCCAGACGGGCTTGGCTGGCCCAGGCTGCCGCAGCTTCATTGCTATGTTATTCATGCAAGTGCGATCTAAACAAGCTTATCTGTGTCTACACATTCCTCAGTCACATCTCCGATAACAGTGTGGACATACCCTAAGAGAAAGGCTGCGAAGGGCCTTTCTAGCGAAGACAAGTAGTTTGTGGTGCAGAATGGGGAGCCAGTGAAGGGCCTCAAATACAGCACTGATGTGACTGAAGCAACAAACCAGGAAAATGATCTTCACATCACCTTTTTGACTGGTTACATGGGACAAGATTGTGTTTCTCTGTAAAGAGAGCATTTACAGTAGCTGAGCCATGAAGTGGTGGGGGTGTGGATGTGAGATTTAGCTCTGAAGATATTGAGGAAAGGCTAGATTTCAGGGATCTTATACAAGAAAGGGCAGCAGGGTTTAGATGCAGCTTGGCTATGAGAATGCAGAGCAAGGGCCGAGTTGAAGCTGATGACCAGATTATGGGTCTGTCTGACAGAGGATGTTGATGTTGTCCACAGTGCCTGATAAAGAAGGAGGAGAAAGGGGTTTGGGTAGAAATTAGTTTATTTTTGAGTATATTTAGCTTCGGCTGATGGCTGGACATTCACAAGGAGAGGTCAAAGAGACAGGCTGAGATTTTAGTTTGACAGAAGGAGACAGATGCAGAGTAGAGAGGTCTCTGTGAATCATCAGCACAGAGATGCAACATGAACTTGTGCTTGTGAATGATATTGTCCAGTGACAAGATGTTAGGTAAGAAGAGGAAGGGACAAAGTTTGGAAATGCTGGCCTTGGTAGCTTGTGTTTTGCTTTATGTCATTTTCATTTTGTTTCAAATAGTCTTTGCCACAGCTCAAGCTACTGCTAACCAGGTTTAATAACCAAATAGTTAAACCTGACAGACAAGAAATCACAAGAATAGAGAGAGATTTTTGCAAAGTCAACATCTTAAATTTCAAGGACTCAAGTCTGTGCCATTCTATTGTTTGCATTTGATATATGCATAGTTTAAGCATTTATATCTCACACAGATTTTTGTATATCAGAAATATGCCACTGTTATTCAAACAATTTTCCTAATTCAAATTCAAATTAGTTTTCAACTGAGATGGTTTATTCCTAGACTTAAAGATCCTTGCCCTTCACTGATCTAGTGATCTAATGATAGTGATTAATACCTTCTTAATGGAGAGCTGCATTTGATATTTTGGTGGCAGCTTCTGAATGTTGCTCTTTCCACCAGAATAAGTTGGAATTGCTCCAGAGGCAGCATTCTCATCCCATCCCATTCTCATCCCCCCACCACTTATCAACCAATGGGCTAGATTTTCAAAAATAGCTCAAGCTCAGATTTTCAGAAATACTCAGCACCCAAAGTTGGGGCTGGGTTTTTCAAAATGGATCAGCTTCTATTAGGCACCTAAATAAGGGCCAGATTTGCAAAAGATCTCAGCACCCACCAGCTCCTATCATGAAACTTATTGCCAGATTTTCAGTGTTTCAAAGATCATACTGAGCTTCTTTGAAAATCTGGCCTCAACTATGGATGCGTCCAAAAATTCTGGCCCATATTTGTTATTTATATATAGTAGATAACACAAGGGATCCTTAAGCCAAGCAGAAAGAGTCAAGATCCCAGAATTCAGGTAGGCCAGAGACTTCTACTTAATATATGACAATTCGTTTGCTTTACCATAGCTTTATTCTTCCCTTTTCTCCCAATTTTTGTTTGTCTCATACTCCCCTGGCATCTTGTCATACCATAATCAGTCAGGCTTCAGGGCAGGAACCTTTTTTTCTGCATGATTATACGGTGCCTTATATAATGGGGGCCTGATCTTCAATAGGTGCCCCAGGCACTACTGCAGTACAAAAAGCAATAATAACAGCTATATAAAATAACAAAGTTGCTTTATTCAGCTAGAGACAACCAAGGTTCCTCTTTGTTTCTCCCAGCTGTTAATCCTGGGCCTTCCGGTCCAGTTCTGTGGTTTGTAAACAGAAAGAGACTGTTCAAGATACTGCTTAAACCAAGATCATGCAACATACTTTTTATTTAAAGGATTGAGGGAGGGAACATGACCCTAGCTAGCAACTCTGTAAATATTATAGTTATGATCCACCAGAGGGTGAGCTCAATTCACTGGTGACACCCATTCCATGCTGTAGATTTGTAGATTCCAAGACCAGAATGGACCATTGTAATAAGCTAGTCTGACCTCCTATATAACTCAGGCCAGAGAACTTCTTCAAAATAATTCCTCAAACATATCTTCTAGAAAAAAACATCCAATCTTGATTTAAATAGTGTCAGTGATGGAGAATCCACCACAACCCTTGGTAAATTGTTCTAATGGTTAATTACTCTCACCATTAAGAATGTACACCTTATTTCCAGTTTGAATTTGTCTAGGTGCAGCTTCCAGCCATTGGATCATATTATGCCTTTCTTTGCTAGATTGAATTATTAAATATTTGTTCCCTATGTAGGTACTTATAGACTGTAATCAAGTCACCCCTTACCCTTCTCTTTGTAAACTAAATAGATTAAACTCTGGGAGTCTAGCATTCTAGGGCATGCTTTCTAACCCTTTAATCTATCTCTTTCATTCTTTGATTCATCACAAGCAGTATGATTTGTTTGCCTTGGCTCAGTCCCTTTATTTCTGCCTAATTCCCATCCCTCAAAGAACTGATCTTGGCTTCTAGAGATGAGGCCCACCCTAATTTTGCCACTGCGGAGTGGAAGAGTGAAAGTCTTTGATGGCTTCAGAAGTTGTGATTCACACCTGTGACTGCAAAAAACAACTGACTTGGACAGGAGGACAATGAAAAACCATTGAGACACGGCAAGTAATTTAATTAGAAATACAGTTTTATGAGCAGTGTTAATGTGTGCTACCTCAGCTAACCTGACAATAAAGGTTTCACAAGCTACAATGAAATCTGGCACGGAATCACATGTAGGAATTATGCAGAGGCAATAAAAGACACTTAATTAGCATTGCAAATAGTGTTCCAACATTTATGAAATGTCTGCATATTTGCATACAGATACATAATTACATAATTTGCAGCTGTTGTGTTTGTTCCATAAGACCTTGCAACTTTAATAATGGAATATGTAAATCAGGAATTAATGTGTGTTACCTTCTACTTTCTCAGCAGTCCATAAATATATGGCAAATCATGGGAACCTGGTATAGCTCTTTTATCTGGACTTCATCGTCTTGTCTCAGAATGGTTTTGAAACAAAACCCTATTCCATAACTTATTTAGAAGCAAAGGTCTTTTGAGAGATTTGTAAATATCATTTGTTAATGAATGCATCTCATTTATTAGCAAAGATTTTATGTTCTCCAGTCACCGTTGAAATTTTTAGCTTGCAGTGTCACACCAAAAATCTGTCCTCATTTATCCTTCTCCAATTTTAAGGAGGGTAAGTTTGCTCTCATTGGCACAGTTAAAATAAGGGCCGCTATCTTGTATGATAAATGAGTATGTAAGGAGAGGAGGAGGTATACCTGACCACGTAAGAGTGCTGTCTGTTGAGCATATTAGATGCAAAGTGATGCGGAACAATTATGACACTTCAAATGAAAAATTAGACTGCATTTTATTAGATAAATTATAGTTCAATTTAATTAATTTATCATAAATCCCTGTGTATTGAATTATGTATTTAACTGGCTTAATGAAGAAGATTCATACAACTATATACGCTGGGACCACTTTGTATTGATAGCAAAGGACATGGAGAAGAACCATGATCTGAAATTCAGGTTCCCTCAAAATATATTTGACTTCCAGTTTTCATTGTGCTACTTTCAACCTCCTGAATACAAAATTAATATTTGTATGGCTAAGCTTTCTAGTTTTACTAGTTCACACAATTTTTGTGTGAACTCAAAATCACACTACTGGCTGCAAATTTTATACATATGATTAATGTAAAAATATTTTCTTTGGTTTTACTTTTTAGTGTGCTTTCTTTATGCATTTGACAGTGCTTTGAATATAGTCAGTTTCACTGTTTCTTCTCCATAGGCAGAGAGTTAGTTTCCAGTTTTGTTTGTGTGGTTTGTTTACACAGTAACAGGGGAGAGAAACATGTTAGGAAAATATTATTGTAAAACCACAAAAACAGGCAGAAGGACTATTTCATTTGTATTTTGCAATTGGCGATTTCAGTTTGACTGTGTCTCCTTAACTCTCTTTTAATAGATACAATTGGTTTACTGTAATAGAGCCTAAAGAATATTTTTGTTGTTTATAACCAGTAATGTTCTTCCATTACTTTTGTCTTGTAATACAAATGGTATGTGTCAAATGACAATCTGTTTATACAACAAAAACTATAATAAAAAATGAATATATCATTATGGTGTCTGTTGTTATCTGAATATGGTAATGAGAAATGCAAATACGTTCTTTTTCTGCTAAGAAAGAACTTTTCTACATAAGTTTTCAAAAATGACTTTTGTCGAGGAGGGAAGTAGAAGAAATTGCAAGTACTAAAGGATGGGGCTCAGTCGAGTGCCAGACACGAAGGGGGATGGGAAAAGTGCTTTGAAACTCCCCACCCCTTTGTACACCAAGGCTTGGACTGGGCACAGTTGCAGTCCTAAATGTTTCTCTCAGTGCAAAGACTGCTCCAACAGTGTGCTGTTGTAGGGGCTAGTCTTCCCAGAAGAGGAGGGCTTAATAACGCTTTTCAACCCTTGATATATGCTGAGTTGCTCATGATCAGTAATATCCAGGGAGTTTATCCAGCAGCACTAATGCATTAGCTATCTTTTTGTAATCTGTTTGGACAGTTCCTAATACAATGAAGCCCTGATCCGTGACTGAGGCCCCTAGACCCTACCACAATACAAATAAATAATGATAGCAAGCGAAAGGAAACATTCCTTGATGAAATCTGCATATCTGTGTGATTCTTTCCCTTTTCTTTTTTTGATGTGAATCCCGCAGCACTGAGAGAAGCAGGACAAACCTTTGTATTTCATGTTCCAGCCAACATGCAGGGCCAGCCCATTGTCTCTTTCAGCAGGTGCGTGTGCTTCTGCTCCTGCTTTGTGGCTCTTGCATCCATAGCCAGTTTAACAGCTGTGTAATATGTGCAGTCACAAAGGACATTTCCTTACACCAAAGATCCATGTACTTGTTGTCATCATTAAACTTTGTACTGATCAGCCATAACCCCCCTGGTGAGTTCTATGAAGAAGTAGCAACAGAGTGAAAGGGGGGAAAATAGCATGGACCTAACTGAAAAATAATATGGGTCAGATCTGAAGTCAGTCATTTGCAATGCAGAATAACAACGCTATTGAACCTACAGATTAAGGAACCATATGAAATACCCAATATTTACTGGTGTCAGAGTAGCAGCCGTGTTAGTCTGTATCCGCAAAAAGAAAAGGAGGACTTGTGGCACCTTAGAGACTAAAATTTGAGCATAAGCTTTCGTGAGCTACAGCTCACTTCATCGGATGCATACAGTGGAAAATACAGTGTAGCTCACAAAAGCTTATGCTCAAATAAATTTGTTAGTCTCTAAGGTGCCACAAGTCCTCCTTTCTTTTTGCCAAGATTTCCTGTGAGGGATAAATGTCTGTCTTTAGGGGTAGATCTCAGTAGTTCCTAGATAATTTACCAAATGACATATAACCCCAGAGGAGGATATAGTGAACCCCATTGCTATTTTGAAAGAAAAAACAGCCTTCAGATTTTTATGGGTTTTATTACAAATTAACAACAAGCAAATTTAAAATCAATTAATTCACACAAAAACTGACTAACTTTTACTAAACTAATCGAGGATTGCACAGCACAATTATTAAATCAAAATCACAATTGGCATTGAGTTATTTCCACAAGTTGCCAACCAAACAAACCCAACAACAACAGAGCTTGGGGTGAGAGACTCAGATCCTGCTGGAAAATGTGCAACACAGGATGGGGACGAATGGGAGGGCAAAAGATGAGATTACACTAGCTGTACACTCTCTGGTCCTGAGGTCACCCAGAGCTTGGCAGAGCTGTTTACCAGAGGGGGTTCAGGTCAGATCCTGCAGCTTACTCCAAGGCTTTTCTAATATGAAGAGCACAATTTGTTTGTCTTCATATTTGTTGTAGAAGATTTCAATACAAAACACTTGCCTCGATGTTTGCATTTTTGTTCTTCTAACATAGCCGAGGAGACCTGACCGGCTCTTTCTAGAGCTCTAGGTCAGGTAACAGTCTGTCGGATACGTTTACGTTCCAAACTTCTTTAAGTTGAACAAAAAGGAAATTAAAAAGACAAACACTCAGATTGCACACACAGCCAGATTATATCTGTGAGACACCTGCGTGTCCGAGAGAAGGCTGCACTGCAGCCACTTGCCTTCTACAGAGTAAGTGCTGTAGATGCAGCAGCCTTTAAAAGGGTGCTAGAGGATGTGATCCCCTTGCATTCAATCCAGCCCAATTTTTTTTATTAAGAACCGGATTCCGATTGCCTTACCATGCATAGCACCCTATTCCATGGGACTACTGGTGGAGTAAAGTTCCACTCAGTGAGACCCCAAAAATAGTAAGAGCAAATTAGTCACATTGAATCTGTTTTATTGGCACCACTGTGCACTGTCATACACATTATTAACTATTTCTCTACAACTTACTCTAAATGTAGATTCAACCATATACACACAAACATCTGAATTCAGGCCCGCCGACAGAGGAGGGCAAAGGGGGCAATTGCCCAGGGGCCTGGGCAATTTAAAAGGGCCTGGGCGGGCCTCAGGGCCCGCTCTGCAGAAGCAGCAGGCTGGGGAAGTAGGTGGCTGTCCTGCGCCGCCCCTGCAAGGTAACAACTCCTCTCTGCCACAGGCATCAGCACCAGGTAGGTAGGGCTGGGTAGGGCTCCGGGGCAAGGGACCGCTCTGTGCTCCTAAGCTTCAGGTGTTCTGCCCCCTAGGACTGTGCTGGGCAGGGGGGAATCCCTGCTCTGAGCCAGCAAGTAGGGCTGGGGAGTGCGGCTGGAGGGCAGGGCATGGGGAAGTGGGTCTCTGGGGGAATCTGTTGGGGGGGGGGGTGCTGGGCAGTGGGGGTGGCCTGTGTGTGTTGGGGCACTGGGGGGTCTGTGTGGGGTGCTGGGCAGTTGTGGGGCTGTGGGCAGGGGGGAGGCGCTCAGTATAGTGGGTCTGGGGGAGGCTGGGCATAGGGAGTTGGGGGGTGTTAGGTGGGGGGACTGTGTGGCACAGCATGGGCCCACCTCTGCATGCCATGCCCCATTGCCCCAGGCCAGCCCCTCGCTCTGAGTACTGACCTCCCTGCACCAATCTCCATTACTCCCATGGGGGCCCACAAATATGTTTTGCACCAGGCCCACAAAAGGTTAATCCAGCCCTGGTTCCTAGGCATACGCAGGGTGGTACCGGTGGTGGCAAAGGCAACTGGGGGGCACATCCCTTTCTAGGGGCCCATTGAGTTTTCTGCCCTGGGCCTGGAACTGCTGTCCGCAGGCCTGCATCTGATCCACAGCCCAGTGAAGTGGGGCCTCTTTCTACTGATTTCAGTGCGCTTTGAATCAGATCCAAAGAGAGGAGGAAAGGTCTCACCTTCTGGAGGATGAGTAAAATCCCATCACAGATATTGTTACTAAAGTGTTGCAAACTTACAGAACCCCTGGCTGTACCTTACTATAAGTACAGTGATCTTGATACTCAGGCTTCCTATAACTGTTCTTTATTTGCAAGTACCCTGGCCTAAAACTTACCTCACTGGTAGGAAGAAAAGATTGACAGATGGTACATAACTGGTACATAGCTTTCAGACATTCTTGTGACCATAGATGGTTTCCACATCTTTTCTGTTATAATGAGAGACAAAATAGGATTTGCCTTCAACTTCCAGGAATTTAATTTCAGCAGAGTTGTGGAGAAATGTTAGAGCCAGATCTTATTCTAAACCAGTGTTCAGACATTTGTCTTATGCAAAAAATTTTGCAATAATTATACTACTACTTTCTGGTTTGCGAATGATTTACAAGGTAATTAATATTTGGTTTTGTGAAACACATTAACCAGATGGTACCTTGCATTGACATTATCCTGAAAGACTACATGTATTTGGACTGGGCAACACTATAATGAAGTACAGTCTCATAAAGAGTTTATTATTTATTATTATTAAAATGACCCATGTATAATTACAGTATGCAGCATTGACGCTAACTATGAAGGTTCCACTGCTATGCTAATTCGGAAGTGATTGATTTTAATCAGCTTCAGTCATAATGATGAAAAAAATAGCACATTCATGTAAATATCCTATTTAGTGTTAGAATTTTGGTCTCTCATTAGTTTAGTTTAACATCAGTGACATCCTGAAAAGAATGATGATATTGAGTTGTCTCTTATATTTACAGTAGAGTGGTGTCCAACTGGAATAATTCTGTAGGAAAGTTCAAGCACTTGAGTGTAAAATCCCTGCCCTACTGAAGCCAGGGATACAACTCCCTTTTATTTCAATGGCCCAATAGCTCTGTGCTTCAGGGTTAATTGACCAGGTTTCATTACCACGAAGAGCAGATATAGCCGTTGTCGTTTGGGGCTGTGAGGACAATAGCAACTCTCAGATGCCGAGAGAACTATACAGAACCAGGAATTTCTACAGAGGTTTCTATTTTCATTTTGTAAAGTTACTCAGATGATGGAAATAACTTTTGCAGAGGAACTGCACACTGGATTTAACAAAATAGGACCCTAGGAGGAAGTGGTCTAACAAACCGTTGACGAACGTGGCATGACCATATATACACCTGGAAATAAGAGGATCTCTCTACATGCAGAATCTTTAATTAAAGATAACACCGAAGATTTTCCAAACTGTGCACCAGAAGTGACGCAAGAACAAATGGATATAAACTGGCCACCAGGAAATTTAGACTAGAAATTAGACGAAGGTTTCTAACCATCAGAGGAGTGAAGTTTTGGAATAGCCTTCCAAGGGAAGCAGTGGGGGGCAAAAGATCTATCTGGCTTTAAGATTAAAAATTGATAAGTTTATGGAGGAGCTGGTATGATGGGATAATATGGTTTTGGTAATTAAATATTCAGGGTAAATAGGCCCAATGGCCTGTGATTGGATATTAGATGGGGTGGGATCTGAGTTACGCAGGAAAGAATTTTCTGTAGTATCTGGCTGATGAATCTTGCCCATATGCTCAGGGTTTAGCTGATCGCCATATTTGGGGTCGGGAAGGAATTTTCCTCCAGGGCAGATTGGAAGGGGCCCTGGAGGTTTTTCGCCTTCCTCTGTAGCATGGGGCACGGGTCACTTGCTGGAGGATTCTCTGTTCCGTGAAGTCTTTAAACTACGATTTGAGGACTTCAATAGCACAGATATAGGTGTGAGGTTTTTTGCAGGAGTGGTGGGTGAAATTCCATGGCCTGCGTTGTGCAGGAGGTCAGACTAGATGATCATAATGGTCCGTTCTGACCTAAATATCTATGAATCTATGAAAGTTAAGCTCCTAACTCGGTATCACTAAAGTTAGAATCACAGAACATAAGAGCGGGCATACTGAGTCAGAGGTCCATCTAGCCCAGTATCCTGTCTTCCAGCATTGGCCAATGCCAGGTGCCCCAGGGGGAATGAACAGAACAGGCAATCAAGTGATCCATCCCCATCACCCATTCCTGGCTTCTGGCAAACAGAGGCTAGGGACACCATCCCTGCCCACCCTGGCTAATAGCCATTGATGGACCTATCCTCCATGAACTTATCTAGTTCTTTTTTGAACCCTGTTATAGTCTTGGCCTTTACAACATCCTCTGACTAAGAGTTCCACAGACTGACTGTGCGTTGTGTTAAAAAAAAAAACTTCCTTTTGTTTGTTTTAAATCTGCTGCCTATTAATTTCATTTGGTGACCCCTAGCTCTTGTGTTATGTGAAGGAGTAAATAACACTTCCTTATTTACTTTCTCCACACCAATCATGATTTTATAGACCTCAATCTCTTTTTCAAGCTGAAAAGTCTCAGTCTTATTAATCTCTCCTCATACGGAAGCCGTTCCATACCCCTAATCATTTTTGTTGCCCTTTTCTGAACCTTTTCCAATTCCAATATATCTTTTTTGAGATGGGGTGACCACATCTGAACGCAGTATTCAAGATGTGAGTGCACCATGGAGCTATATAGAGGCAATATGATATTTTCTCTTTTATTATGTACCCCATTCTTAATGAGTCACAACATTGTTTGCCACTGCACATTAAGTGGATGTTTTCAGAGAACTATCCACAATGACTCCAAGATCTTTCTTGATGGGGTCTAAATTAGCTGTTACCACTCATTTTATACATATCATTGGCATTATGTTTTCCAATGTACATTAATCAACACTGAATTTCATCTACCATTTTGTTGCAGTCACCCAGTTTTGAGAGATCTTTTTGTAGCTCTTCACAGTCTGCTTGGGACTTAACTATCTTGAGTAGTTTTGTATCATCTGCAAATTATGTTCATCTATGTGTCTGACAATTTTGTTCTTTACTATAGTTTCAACCAGTTTTCCTAGTACTGAAATGAGGCTTACCAGCCTGTAATTTTGGGGATCACCTCTGGAGTCCTTTTTAAAAATTGGTGTCACATTAGCTGTCCTCCAGTCATTTGGTACAGAAGATGATTTAAATGATAGGTTACAGCTAGCAAACAGGAGTGGCTAAAAGGGGAGTTTTGTGAGGGAGTTTAGAGTGAGTGTGGGGGGGCTAGATACATTTACTCTTCTGTAAATGTAAAGCCAAAAACATCCCCTGATAAAAACAAAACAAAGGAACAAGCTTCAGGAGTATAGAGATAATGCAGGCAGAAGTCCAGCAACAGAGTGGGGGCTATCCAGTTTATTGCACCCAATGCAGCATATATGATTACCTGCCCTATGGGCAGGTAGCATATGTGTGCATTTGGTGCAAGGAGCTCCTGGCCCTCAGAGACCGCTCTGGGCTTTGGAGACCAGAGTGGCTGAACTGGAGGAGCTAAGGGAGACAGAGAGGTACATAGATGAGACTTTCTGGGACACAATAGTACAGTCCCACCCCCAGTCTGACAGCCTCTGTGCTGTTGAGGAGGATGAAAGTCTCAGGGAAGGAGACTGGAGCAGAGAGAATGATCCCATAGTTGGGACTCTTCTTTCAGATGATATTGTGGTATCCTCTCGCACTGAGGATACTGCTCCAGGGCCGGGGGGAGGGAGGACTCTAGTTATTAGGAAGAGACAGGTATTAGTAATGGGCAATTTGATCATTAGAAACATAGATAGCTGGGTTTGCGATGACAGGAGAACTGCATGGTGACTTGCCTGCCTGGTGCGAAGACTGCAGATCTCAAGACATCTAGATAGACTTATGTGTAGTGCTGGGGAGGAGCTGGTGGTCGTGGTACATGTAGGTTCCAATGAATAGGTAAGGATAGGAGAGACATCCTGGAGGCCAAATTTAGGCTGCTAGGTAAGAAATTTAAGTCCAGGACCTCCATGGTAGCATTCTTTGAAATGCTTCCACTTCCACTCGCAGGGCCACTTAGGCAGAACTGCAGGATCTCAATGAATGGATGAGATGATGGTGTAGGGAGGAGGGGTTTAGATTTATTAGGAACTGGGGAAACTTTTGGAAAAAAGGGGGAACCTATACAGGAAAGATGGGCTCCAGATAAACCAAAATGGAACCAGATGGATGGCACTTAAAATTAAAAAGGTCATAGAGTAGTTTTTAAACTAAGGGCTGGGAGAAAGCTGACAGCTACAGGGGAGCAGATGGTTTGGTTAGGAAGATCTATGAATGGAGATTCTGTATGTCCTACTAAGGAGGAGAGAGTGGAAGATGATAAAATACAGGTAGGATCTGATGAGACACAGTCAAATGAAAAAGAGTCCCATTCAATTACATCATGTAATGACAGACAGCTAAAAAGTGGCAAGTTTTTAAAGTGCTTATATACAAATGCTAGAAGTCTAAATAATAATATGGGTGAACTAGAGTGCCTCTTATTAAATGAGGATATTGATATACAGGCAGAAACTTGGTGGAATGAGGATAATCAATGAGACAGTAATACCAGGGTACAAAATATATTGGCAGGAAAGAACAGGTTGTGCTGGTGGAGGAGTGGCCTTATAGAAACAATAGAATCAAATGAAGTAAAAATCTTAAATGAACTAAACTGTATCATAGAATCTCTATGGATAGTAAGTCCATGCTCTAATAAGAATATAATAGCAGTAGGGATATTACCAACCACCTGACCAGGATGGTGATAGTGACTGAAATGCTCAGGGAGATTAGAGAGGCGATTTTAAAAAATAAACCTCACTAATAATGGGGGATTTCAACTATCCCCATATTGACTGGGTTCATGTCACCTCAGGATGGGATGCAGAGATAAAGTTTCTTGACTCCTTAAATGACTGCTTCTTGGAGTAGCTAGTTCTGGAACCTACAAGAGGAGAGGTAATTCTTGATTTAGTCCTAAGTGGAGCACAGGATCAGGTCCAACAGGTCAATATAGCTGGACTGCTTGGTAATAGTGACCATAATATAATTAAATTTAACATCCCTGTGGTGGGGAAAACACCACAGCAGCCCAACACTGTAGCATTTAATTTCAGAAAAGGGAACTACACAAAAATGAGGAAGTTAAACAGAAATTAAAAAGGTACAGTGCCAAAATTGAAATCCCTGCAAGCTGCATGGAAACTTTTTAAAGACACCATAATACAGGCTCAACTTAAATGTATACCCTGTCAAGGTTCCTCCCCCACTCTGAACTCTAGGGTACAGATGTGGGGACCTGCATGAAAACCTCCTAAGCTTACTTTTACCAGCTTAGGTTAAAACTTCCCCAAGGTACAAATTAATTTTATCCTTTGTCCTTGGAATATCCACTGCCACCACCAAACTCTAACTGGGTTTACTGGGAAACGTAGTTTGGACACGTCTTTCCCCCCAAAATCCTCCCAACCCTTGCACCCCACTTCCTGGGAAAGGTTTGGTAAAAATCCTCACCAATTTGCATAGGTGACCACAGACCCAAACCCTTGGATCTGAGAACAATAAAAAGCATTCAGTTTTCTTACAAGATGACTTTTAATAGAAATAGAAGTAAATAGGAGTAAAAGAATCACCCCTGTAAAATCAGGATGGTAGGTACCTTACAGGGTAATTAGATTCAAAACAGAGAATCCCTCTAGGCAAAACCTTAAGTTACAAAGAAGACACAGACAGAAATAGTCATTCTATTAGCACAATTCTTTTCTCAGCCATTTAAACAAATCATAATCTAATGCATACCTAGCTAGATTACTTACTAAAAGTTCTAAGACTCCATTCCTGTTCTATCCCTGGCAAAGCAGCATACCAACAGAGACACAGACCCTTTGTTTCTCTCCCTCCTCCCAGCTTTTGAAAGTATTTTGTCTCCTCATTGGTCATTTTGGTCAGGTGCCAGTGAGGTTACCTTTAGCTTCTTAACCCTTTACAGGTGAGAGGATTTTTCCTCTGGCCAGGAGGGATTTTAAAGGGGTTTACCCTTCCCTTTATATTTATGACATACCCCAAAATAAAAAACCACAGTAAGAGAACCAAAAAAGGGCTACTGTGGCTAAACAACAAAGTAAAAGAAGCAGTGAGGGGCAAAAAGGCATCCTTTAAAAAGTGGAAGTTAAATCCTAGTGAGGAAAATAGAAAGGAGCGTGAACTCTGGCAAATGAAGTGTAAAAATATAATTAGGATGGCCAAAAGAATTTCAAGAACAGCTAGCCAAAGACTCAAGAAGTAATAGCAAAAAAATGTTTAAGTACACCAGAAGCAGGAAGCCTGCTAAACAACCAGTGGGGCCACTGGATGATCAGGATGCTAAAGGAGCACTCAAGGACGATAAGGCCATTGCAGAGAAACTAAATGAATTCTTTTCATTGGTCTTCACAGCTGAGGATGTGAGGGAGATTCCCAAACCTGAGCCATTCTTTTTAGGTGACAAATCTGAGGAACTGTCCCAGGTTGAGGTGTCATTAGAGGAGGTTTTGGAACAAATTGATAAACTAAAGAATAAGTCACTAGGACCAGATGGTATTCATCCAAGAGTATGAAGGAACTCAAATGTGAAATTGCAGGTTATGGACTACAGTTAGTAGTTCTATCTAAATCAGGGGTTGGATTTTCAAAACTGCTGAGCCTCTAGATGTCCGCAGGGACTTCAGTGCAGAAATGCCAAAGCAATTAAATATAAATATTTGTCCCTATTAGCCAAAAAACCAAAACAAAACAAAAGAGAGAATTCCCAGAATAGTTGAAAATCAGGCCATGGATTTAGGTATCTACAGCTAGAGTCAGGAGCTTAATTTTAGGTGCAGAGTTTGGAAAATCTTGACTAACTTCTTTACACTGGAAAAATGAAATGTTGTAGAATTTAAATTCATTAACTTATTGGTGCTACATTTTCAAACGTAGAAAAGAAGATCCCCCAATAAAGTGTTAGTTGAAATTTTGGGAATTAAGATCATGATCTCTCCCCATCTTGCAAAAAATATATTTTTCTCCAGTTTAAACAGAACTTCCCATTTTACTCAGGTCTTTAGTAAGTGTGCCAAAATTATAAGCTATAAAAACAGAAATTAAGGTTTCATTTTCAGAAGAAGTTTCTAGCTCTTATGGTTATGAAGGTAACTTTGAAAATGTGAATCAAGTGCATACCAATGCAAATGTCATCATCCAGAAGCAATTGCTCATAAAGGTGTAAGCTGCCTATTCATCTCAATGGACTGTAAACTCTGAAACTAGAGCTATGCAGAGAAAGATAGTTCCATTATGCAGAGGATTCTGACGTTTTGCCATTTGGTTTCATTCTGATTCAGAAGAGAGTTTTTCTATTGACTTCAGTAGGTCCAGAATTTCACCTCTGGTCATTTTTCAGAGTAACAGCCGTGTTAGTCTGTATTCGCAAAAAGAAAAAAGGAGTACTTGTGGCACCTTAGAGACTAAACAATTTGAGCATAAGCTTTCGTGAGCTACAGCTCACTTGAAGCACTAGCTGATCTGCTTCCTTCTTAAATTTCATATGCAAGAGTTCAATTACACAATCATTGAATGAAATCCTGGTTCCATTAAAGTCAATGGTGTTTTCCTATTGACTTCAATGGGACCAAGATTTCCCCTTCTTTAAAGAAAATAAATAAATAAAAAAATTCAAAAAAAATTCAAAGATTCAGTCTTTATTGGCCTCTGGCCAACTAAGCAAACAAGAAAGAAGGAATTACAAAATACTAGTGTATTCCCCTTCACCCTTGAGGAAAAGCCCTTCAACAAGGGTAATTTAGCACTGAAATTGCATTGTCTTCTTTTGGAAATCTCAGTGATCTTCACCATCTGTTTCATACAATAAAATAAAGTTGTTGATTTGACGCTGTACCTTCCATGTTTGAATAAAGGCCAGCTTTAATTTGCATCAAGCAGCAAAAACTGAGGTAATTATAAATTGTAATGAATACAAGCACATGCTTTCTCACATTTTAATGAAACCAAGGTAGCTGCACCAGATTACAGTTCCAATCAAATTCAGGTCACGTATAGTGAATTTTTCAGACTTTCAAGACTGTAGGAACATAGCAGGCACAATATAGTCAGAGCTCTGAGTTTCCCCACCACACAAAAATTATCCTGCGAGCAGTACAAAGATCACACAAATGAAAACAAATACTCAATAAAGCAGATAATTGACTCCAATCCTTTTTAATGAGATGGCCCAGAACTGCTTTGCAGAAATGCCAGAGCAACTAAATATAAATATTTGTCTCTCTTAGCAAATAAAGAAAAATAACTTCTATTATATGGTTCCAGAAAACTTCTATACAGTTTTATGAGAATCTGATGCACTTTTAAAAACAAATCTGTTTTATGTTAAAGGGCTTGGTTTTTTTCAAGTTTTATTCCAACTTTGAGTCCCACGTTTTAACTGTCTAAAATCCATGTTGTTCCTGAGAATCCGTCTCAGCAGGTTTTTACACTGAAATGGGAATGTGAGAATGGCATGCTCTGAGCTGTAAAATTCTGAGAGCTTTTACCACCATTGCAATAAAAATTGTCCAAATGGGACAGCTCAGGACCTGTGTCATTAGCCTTTTAACAAAGAAAATATTAAAATATATAAAAGGTGTTCAATTATTGGAGTTTCTGAAAGTTACTGATCATGAAAGGGTATAGAATAGCATCCCTAGGCATTGAAGCCCTCCATTTGAGCTTGACCTTGCAAGGTGTTGAGCACTCTGGCCCTAATCCAGTAAAGGGAATGTGACTACTCAAATAATGTCAAGCATGTTCTTATGTGCTTTGCTGGATCAGGGCCAGAGTACTAGATGACCTTCTGGGGTCCCTTCGAACCCTGATATTCTATGATTCTACTCAGCATCTTGAAGGATTAATGTCCCCAGGACAGAAACAGTAGAGGGAGTAGCAGGGCAAGTTTTGCAAAACTGCATCACATCCCAGGCTATTGGGATCAGTTCTACGGGTAATAGGATAGGTCAGTCTCTATGCCTATTTCATCCTCAGCCTTTATGCTGAGAGTACCCATACAAGTATAAATTAGTGCCAAATGGGATGATGGTAGTTCCTGTAAGATATGGAGACCTGTCCAACAAAAACAGTACTGAGACTACGCCAATGCCATTCACCAACAAAATATATTGAAAGTGTATGTTTCTTGAAAGGAATAAGGTAGAGTATCAGTCATATGTGACTACAACAAATCATAGAATATGGAAACCCATATACATTAGATGGTTATTAACTCACTAACATATGTGTTCTGCCTTCTATAATTACTGACTCTGCAGTGCCCTCTGACTATACTAGCCTACTTAGGTTAACCAATCAATTCAGCAGTAGTACTTAAAAATGTTCAAATTAATATGAGATTAGAGAGAGTAAGGAATTGACAATGTAGCTTCATCAGCTGTGATTCTCAAGGAAATTGAACAGGGTTGAATTTCAGTGGGAGTTTGGCTCCTAACTCCCTTAGGCTCCTTTGAAAATCCCAGTCATCCCAAAACCCTCTTCCAACTTCCTCCCATTAGTGGATCTTCTCCCATTAGGGAAATAAGTGGTGCCGACAGGGTTAAGCAGAGTCAGATTATGAACAAAACTTCCATGTAAGGAAATGAGCTTAGGAAGAAATGTAGGAGACTACATGCTAATGGGTGAACTCTGAATGAACTCTCAAAAGGTTCAGAGGTTTGGCTAAACAGCCTAAACTTTGATGCTTATCTGAACTTTTTGCCCTCTTCCTTCCCCACTCCATCAATAGGCCCTGGCTCCTTTTCAAACACAATCTACTCTCCACTGACCACACTATCTACTTGGATCCATGATGTTCTTCTCCAAACCATCACTGATGTGTCCTCTTGAAGGAAGAGTGTTAACTAAGCAGCCCGCTCCCTTCTAGTCTGATAGCAGCTGCTGCTGGGGTGGAGGAGGGCACCAACTTCCCCTCTTCAGGAAGGAGTGTGATCCTTAGGAGGCAGTTAGGCAGCCTTTTCTTTCACCCCACACAATTCCAACGGGACAGAGTAACCCTTCTGTTGTACCCCAGTGACATCAGACCTTTAAGATTTAGAAGCAATATGGGGCTTCTACCAACAAGAGCACCAAATGCTCTGCTCACTTGTAAATCCCAAAGTATGCAAACTCCCACCATCCCTTCATGTCAGATCAGTAGTAGAGTAGGAAGGAAAAGATCGATCCTGCCCCACTCCTTTCTCTGACCTTCCCCACTCTACCATCGCACTGCCACTAGATTGGCACATTCAATTAATAGCAGATTTTATAAATAGAGAGCAGCTCAAGCTGCATAATTCTGATCCAGATGTGAAACCCTTCTCTTCACATAGTTGGTATCCATGGCTCTGATTTGGACTCATCTCCATTACTGTGATGATGTATACTACGACAGTGGGCAAAATGTGCTAGGCACTGTAACACATAGAAAGACCCAGTCCCTGTTGGAAAATAGCTTGCAACTTAAGAATCTTCCTAGAAGTAGCCAAAAGTCATACAGATGTAATTCAACTCCTTTCCACTTCTTTTCCCTTTCAGGCAGTAATCACAAATTGCCTCCATTCATCATAAAAATGCAAAACTTCATTTTCATCCATGGCAGAGCGCTTTTCCATTGCAAGAAGTCCTAATAACAAAGTAGTTCTGCATATTTTAAAATTATGGTTAAACCCTGGGAGTCAGGAGACTTGGGTTCTATTCCTGCCATGCCACTGATCTGTTCTGTCACCTTGAACAAGTCACTTAAAAATTATGTGCCTCTGTTTCCCCATCTGAAAAGTTGGGACAATAATCCTTCCCTCCTTGGGTACTTTGTCATCTCTGGATGAAAAACACTATATAATTGCTAATTATTCATTATTTTTAATTTTTACATTCTTTTTTTCAATATTTAATTTTGAGACAAGTTTTTAGTGATTGAGTGTGCACAGAAAAAAATGTTTATTTCAGTTTATAAAAGCACATTTAGGCAACTCATTCCTTGCCTTGGGTACCTTTATACAGTTTAATTTCATAATAAAATATTGTATATGGGACTGCACTTCCCATCCTAACAAAGACAGACCTTAGCAAATCATTGACATTTCTATACAACAGACAAAACCCCCTCCACTTCTTAGACTAGGCCTCCCCAAGTAGCCGGGCAAAAAGATGGGCCTTGCAGTGCGTACTGTCAGTTAACAGATCTGGGCACTGCTCATCTAATGGAGGTGGGCAAAAATCTAGGTCAAGGATCCCTCATGGAATACCCAGCCAGTACTCCCTTTCCTTGGGTTGGAGCTAGTGGCTGGTATACTGTAAAAGCAAATTTGCTCAAGCTTTCACTGGTATTTGTGCTAATGGCTCCTCATCTTGACCTGTATCACCCCTAGTATTTCAGCCATGAGTCTCTTGTAAGCACACATTGGGTGTGTGCATATACAATTCCCAGTAGATTCCAGAGAGAAATAATTAAAATAGCAAGAGATCTGGAAGACATTTTGCATGCCTCTTGTATGCCCTGCAGTATTATAAGAAAAAAACTAAAAACCATCTATATAAGAACGAATGAAACATGCAACTGCAACCCCAGATGTCATAATAGTAGCACAGTGACCCATGTCTACATGTAAGTAGACTACAGATTCCGATTCTGGTCATTATGTAGAAAAGGTGCTAAACCAGGAAAAAGTAAGGAGGATCGGGGGTGGGGAGGGATCTATGTTAAAGCAAAACCAAGACAAATAAAATACCTGTCAACCCACCTGTGATTTGTTTTTGTCAGTGCTGTCAGTGATCCAGAATAAGGGATTGGAAGCAATAGTATGTGATGTAAATATGTGCCCACTAGTAGAAGCTCATGGAATTATCATCACTCCCTAAAAAGGTGCTTTCTGGACATGATAGAAACATAGGAAAAGCTCAACCACTGGGCACAGACAAGGTGTTATTTTAACATTTGTTTTATTTTTGAAGGACAGTCATTCTGAGGCCTTCACTCCAAAAGTGTAGAATGTAACAGGATTCCACAACTGGTTCTGATAGATTCAATGGGCCTGACTCTCGGTTACATAGTTGAAGATTTTCTAGTGACAAGTGGTTTTGGGTGCCTCCATTTTTGAGACACATTAAAGGGGCCTGAATTTGAGAGGGCTGAAGTTGAACATTCAAAAACTTGAATCACTAGTCTCTTGAAAATCATAACATACACATCCACCCTCTTCCCCTCATTTCTCTGCATGAGGCAGGGATGGGATGAAGGGAGGGGGGATGTCTTTAAGACACCTTTATGTTTCCTATATTCTGAGTCTGTGCAGGGACCTGTCAGGTTCTCAGCATAATTTAGAGCAGACACAGTGATGGTCTAACAACTCATGCTCTGCTTCACATGCCTGCCTCTTGGCCCTAGGAAGCAGAGGATTGCCATAGTGCAGTATCCTCTGACCATGCCCCTGACACACCCCAATGTACCACTTATGTTGGGGGGGGGGGGGAGGAGGAGAAGGACCAATATAAAGCCCTTACACCAGCTCTGCACAGGCTAAGATGTCACTTCATACAAGGAGCAGTCTCCACGCACAACAAGGCCCCTTTGTGATGCCAGAGTGGTGTAAGAGGACATTAGTGTAATTGAGAATCAGGCTCACTAGGCCTAATTCACTACTGCATTACTCCACTGTTATGTCAGGGTAACTCCACCGTGTGAACGGACTAACTGGAGTAACACAGTGATAAGTATTGAGTTGCTACTAAATTTGATAATTTATAGAAGCCCAATATAGCACAAACAAAGGAATGGAGCTAGGGATGGAGGCTCATAAGAGTTAATATCTGAAGACACCAGATAAAAATTTTAAAAGCACCTATGTGGCTTGGAAGCTTAAGTCTCATTTTCAAAAGTAATTTAGTCACTGGAACTCAGTAGGATTTAGGCTCCTAACAGCCAGATTTTCAAAGATATTTAGATGCTGAAGATTCAGATAAGCATTTGCATCTTTATGCATCTAAATACCTTTTAATTTGGGATAGTGGGATTTTCAAATGTGCCCAAGAAATTTAGGCTCCTAAATCCAATTCATTTCTATGTGCTAATCTGCTTTGGCACTATTGAAAATCTCACTAGGCACCTGTGTGCCTCTTTAGGGGCCTAAATCCCTTTGAAAATCTGGCCCTAAATCCCTTTTGAAAAATGTGACTTAGGCTTTTTAGTCACTTGGGTACGTCTGAAAATTTCACCTGAAGTCAATGGGAAGGCAGTGTGGCCTATTGGATAGAGTACTGGACTGGGAATCAGGAGACCTGGATTCTATTCCTTGCTCTTCCATGGGATTGCTGGGTGACCTTGGACAAGACATTTAGGGCCAGATCTTCTTTAAGGTATTTAAACACCTAAAAGACAGGCACTTTTGAAAATCCTACTAGGCACCTACCTACATGCTTAGGTGGCTAAATACCTTTAAAAATTTGGCCTTCAAACTCTGTGTCCCAGTTTCTCCTTCTGAAAACAGGAATAATGATCCTTACAGCCTTGACAAGATGCTTTTAGATTTACTGATTACAAAGTTCTATATAAGAGTCAGGTATCATTATTAATAATATGCTAATATTAAACAATCATCATTAAAAGACAAAATGGAAAAGGAGTTCCTACAAAATCTTACCAGTCTGTGGCCAAGAGCACAATGGTTTCCTTCATTCTGCTAAATAAGCAACCCAACATGCACAGTAGCAAAGCATAAAATTATACATTCATGTCTTCCAGAGTGAAACAACAAATGCTACTCAGTGGACTTTGACAGTAAAAGTACAAATAACTCCAATTACTTTAACAAAATAGTCCTTTATTATTTGCCTGTTTATATGTTTAAGACCTGCGATCTGGAAGCCAAACCAATAGCATGAGTTGGGTGACCACAGACAGAAAATACAGTAAACAAGGTAACCAATATGCAAGTCTGAAATTTGTTAGCATAAACTAGTCTATGAATACTAACAAACAACAAATTCATTCATATGAATCAGGATCATTCTGCAAATGGGCAAAAGAGCAAAATTAACTGGATAATTTAGTTTCAACAAATAGATTGAACAGCAGACTGCTGGGATCATAATGAAGGAGGTTTTGCAAACTATAGCAAGCTAATCCACCCAGTTGGCCTCTAGCCACTTCAGCATATAAATAAAATATAGAATGCGGAATATAAATATTAAATACACAACCTTGGTCCCTTTGCATAATAAAGGGAGCGGAAAAACATTTTAACCTGGAAGAAACATGAATGAGCAGGGTAACTCAAAAGTTCTCTGCAAAGAGGATCCACAGGAGGAGATTACAATACCTTGAAAAGTCTGCTCCTTCACTTTGTGTTGTTCCAAAGTTTTCTCCCTCTCTTCTATATAGTACTTATAGACCCAGGGTCCACTTTTGCCTGATTTATTGCATGTCCTCTAGGTGTAATTCAGGACTGCAGTTTGCCTTTAAATTAACCTCTTTGTAATTTACTGCTCTCCTTTTGACTTTATCCAAACTAATCAGAGTAAAGGTGGATTAATTTTCCACAATAAAATTGTTCAACCAACACAGTTTAACAATTAATTTCACACATTTTAACAGAAGAGTATACAACTCTTCACTACCATCATGAAAAGGGCAGGTTCCTTCATCTACTAAATAGCGTAACTTTGGAGCCAAAGTCAGTCCTAACAATGCAAGGAAAGACTCCCATCCCATGAACTTCAACGTGCTTTGGATCAGGGCCTTTCATCCTGTGCAACTCCATTAACAGTAGTGAACTTTCACCAGATGTAAATCAGCGCATAGTTTTGCCTGTTGTAAGGAATGGATCTGGACTCCTGTTTCACCAGACCCCACTTTCCCGAGGAAGGTTACACCTTTTAAAGGTAAACCAGTGAAAGGAATTTTAGACACATCCATAGACTTTTCATGAAACAGGAAGTGTGTGCTGGTCATTTTCCTCACTTTTTTAGTCCAAATGCCAACAGCAATGTCTCACTCCTTTTCCTCTGTAAAGCCAAGAGACTTGTGCAGATCACTGCTTATTTTACAGGTGCATTTCCACCCACTGAGTGTGATTTGCAAAGGATTTTTAGATGGTTAACTGTGTGTGGCCGGAACTGTCATTTTCTATATGTTTGCACAGAGCCTAGAACAATTGGGTCCTGACCTAGTGGCCACTAGGCTCTACTGTACAAGAAATATAAAATCAATTATAACACAAAGTTAGGCTTGGGCCATTTTGTTTCCTTATAATTTAAAAACACAGAAGTGTGAGGGAGTAGGGTCTTCCCTTTTTTTCTTCATTAATAAATAGGGTTAAAATCTAGCTCCATTGAAGTCAATAGCAGAATTTCCTTTCACTGCAGCAGGGCCAGATTTTCACTCCAGGAATAGCAAATGTAGTTTTCTCCGATTCCGCTGGAGGGTCTCGGATCCCATGAACTCTGAACTCCCAACTGAAGACATAAGAGTCGCTAAAAAAAAGATTTCCTTTTGTGAAAATCTTAAGTATTGATGTTCCATAGGGGTTAACACACGGGCTAAAATTCATCCTATTCTGAGAGCATATGCATAATTTAAGTAGTGTGTGGGCTTTGTATTGCACCCTTGAACAGGGATGAAATTCATCTTTGAGTAGTAACTTAATATCCAAGTAGTCCCAGTGGGATTAATCATGACCTAAATTACTACTTAGTGGTTGTTAATACCTTACCTCAGATTGTTAATACCTTACTCATTTATGGAGTAGTACTTTATTTCGCAAATAGTTCCATTGAAATCAATGGGGCCAGAATATCATCCCTTTTATTGAAGAAGATTACATGGTGTACAGTACATTTTCAGTGTGAGCAAGGGTTTCACAATCTGAGCCAATGGGAGTAAGGATGCCAGGAAAGATCCCTGAACAATTAGTTATCAAAAGGCTATATGATATTTGTTTGTTGAGGAAACAGAATGCAAAAGGACTGCACCAATACCCAGTAAAAAAAAGTATGGTATATGGTTATACTCCTCTTTTATACAGCTCCTGTTTGAACTGAGGTGCAGATGAGTAGAAAAAAATACAACCCACTTCCCCTTTTTAAAAAATTAAACATTCCCAACACCTGTTAAGTCTTTTTACCCTTTTACTGTCATTTCCACCCAACCAGCTGCTCTAGAAATTCTGCATTCTTCATCAATTTGAACATGGATTGTGGGACTACTGCCTATCTGCAGCAAATTAAAGCTTGGAGCCTCTAAAGTTGAATAATTGGCAACTGCATAAAAGCAAGCCGAATGAATGGCCAATGTTAGCAGTTAAAGTATGTGTAACAAAATAACCACAAAGACACGATTGTTCCACTGGGTTGGTTATGAGCTCTTGTTGGTACTGTTCTGATTTTAATCAACCTCTGTTTTGGTACACGTCAAGGGAAGCTCTAAAAAGATGGACAGTCAATGTTTTTTTTAATAACTATAAGTCCTTTTTCCTGGGTTATGCATGGGAGCATTTCATCACATGCCCTTGCAATGAACTTATTTGTGTTAATTATTCATCAAGAGGGGATGTTACTGATAGCATGCTTTCAAGAGCCCCACTTCCTCGCAGACAAGAACAGAATCATAGCTAATGAAGCATACAGACTATACATTAATTGCCTAACCTGGAATGCACAACAGTATTTGCAGTGTGAATTTGTAAGTCCCATTTGAGGACATTGAGCAAAGGCTGGCTTTTTGCTGGCACCTCTAAACTTAATGAATCCTCCCTTTAAAGGTAGAAAACTAAAAGGACTACAGACCTCCGATTGGTTTTCTCAGTTTTAGTGAGAAACTAAGGGCAGTGCTCATCTTGCTCACAAGATACTCTACAGAGCCACTGAAGACCCATCCAAATATGTCCTCTAAAGAGCCAAAACATGCAACCCACATGCAAAGAAACCCTCCTTTTCCTACTGCTGCATCCCAGATTTTAAACGACCAGTTTGGTCAATGGCATAAAAGGAAAGAAGAGGAGGTGCGGAGACTTGGTAGAGACACTGACAGAAAGCACAAAATAAGGAAGGTCAGGGCAACTTCAGCAAACAACCGCAGAAGCTGGAACAGCAGCTGTAGACTGATGTGCCAAAGAAAGAAAGGACAGTTTTTTCATGAAGGCACAGGACTGGGACTCAGATCTTGGTTCAGTTCTCAGCTCTGGCAGAGACTTCCGGCATGACTTAGGTAAATCTCTTTCCCTTATACCTCAGCAACACCTCGTTTTGGAGGGAACCACCGGTTCGTATCTGTGCCTAGCACAATGGGGCTTCATCTAGCAGAGGCATTTTTGTAATACGATAATAAAAATACAAAAGCAGTGAGATTTGGAAACTGAATAGACTCTCACATAGGGTAACTGAAATAATACACCAGCTTCAAGGCCGTAACAAACTCTTACAAATCTGATTTTCTATAGAGAAGTTTAAGATGGCTGCTGCCATTCCATTTTTTTTAAGTGAAACTGATTATTCTGTTTCAAGCTGTACCGATTGCAAGTACATAGCAATATTCATGTTCTATGAATCCCTGCCACACACAGGAAGACAATACAGGTGCTTCTGTAACAGAAGTAATCAGAACAAATGAAGATGTGAGATATAATGTATTATTGAATCACTATTTTGGATGCCTTAATTTTCTAATATGCTGTAGATATTCTGGCTGCATACATAGTTGCTACTGTGGTAATAAGCGTGGTATGAGATCCTACGTAGAACAGAATATTTTGGCATGCGACCCTACATAAAGTTCATGGTTAAGATTAAGGCCTATGTTTGTGAATACAGTATATAAATCAGGAGAATATTCCTACCAGAGCTAGTTTTGTAGGAGCTATTTTCTATATTGAACTAATTAGGGAATCATTCCTTCCCTAAATAACATTTCAAGAAGTGTTTAAACATTTCTTTGCAGATCATCAAGCCCAAGGTCTGCAGCCCTTTTGCTCCACAACAATGGACTTTCACTGTAGCTATAAGGCCTCCATGGGGAATACCACCAGTGCAGAGGGTGAAAAGGAGGAGGCATGGCCATGGTATCCCTATGCTTTCATTATTCCCCAGCTATTGCAACGCCATAGGGGTCATTGCAGTAAAAACCCAAGAAGTGGTGGGTTAATTCAATGCTGTTGATCTGTAGAATATTCTCTTAAGGGAAGAAATACCTTCTGCCTCATGGCTTAAATCTTTTAAAACTGAGCAGAGACCTTGAGCAGATATTGTCAGGAATAATCCTGCACCAACAGAATAGATTATATAATCCTCAGGAAATTCTGCGCCACTGCGCATCCACATAATTAATGAGCTGTGCATACTTTTATTTTGCACAGAAAAAAGCTTCTGCTGGAATGTTGCTGCAGATCTACCTTTTGCCCACCAGAGGGCACTGTGGTGCTAGAAGAGAGCAGCAGCCCCCAGTAGACAATAACTTTTTCAGTTCATCTTTTGCCCACCAGAGGGAACTGTGGCACTAGAACACAGCAGCTAGAACACAGCAGCCACTCCCAGCCAGCTACAGAAGAGAAAGAGCCTGCCTTCTTCACAGTGCCTCCCAGACAGACAGTGTGGGGCTCCTGGGGGATCAGACAGGGGCTCATAAGGGCTAGTAGGGAAGGACAGACTGGGGTAGGGGCTGAATGGGAGTGGAGGGGCAGGGCCATATGGGCAGAGGGGGAGGAAGGTGCAGAGCTCCAGGGGTAAGGGGGTTGGACTGAGTGGGGGCATAGAGACACATGGGGATGGAGGAGGGGGTGCAGGGACACACAGGGATAGGGGAGTAGCTGAGTGGGAGCACAGAAACACATGGGATGGGGGAGAGGGTGAAGGCCCATATGGGGATGGGGGAGTGGGTGTCTGAATGGGAGTGGAGGGACACATGTGGACAAGGGATGCTAGGACACATGGGGGTGTATGGATATGTGGGGGTGCAGGGGCAGATATGCCTGACTGAATGGGAGAGACTAGGGGTCAGCCAGGGTCTGCATGGGGGAAGCTCCCTAACAGTCCCTCCCTGCCTCCCCAAAAAACCTGTTCCATACTCCCCCCCCCCCCTTGCCCATACCCAACAACCCTCCAAGTTTACACCAGGCTCCTTCCCAGCAATTATTTCCCTCTCCCTCAGCTCCCTCCATTATCCCTGACTCCCCCAAGCCTTTGCATCTGAGGGGTGCAGGAAATATGGTTCCATATTGTAGTTTAAATGAAGTATTACTCACTATTAATATGCCTATTAAGGAATCTATTTGTCAACAAAAACTTTGTGAATCTTTTTTGTTGTCTGTATTCTTACAGACATATTTGCTGACAAGTATTTTGAAATAAAATGATCACAAATAATTGAAACTGGTGTGATTATATTATGTTATTTTGACAAATAAAATATGAAGAATTTTGCAGAATTTGAAAATATATACATTTTTAATTTTTTGGTGCAGAATTCCCTGAGGAGTAATTATAAAATCCTCTCATCTCTAATTGCTATGATCACATGAAAGTCTAATGTGAAGTAATCAGAGATATTACATCTCATTTATATATTAAACTTCCTTAAAAACTTCTAAAATCATGTAAGATTATTTCAAAATGTTAAATTCACATAAAAATGAGTGGAAGGTAGTGCTTGAGATTAGAAACCCAGCAAGCTTGGTCTGCTACTAGGAACTTTTCAATAGAATGCTTCTCACCTCTGCTCTGCATCAGTAAGCAAAAACAATGAGCTAAAGCTGCCTGAAACAGCTGACAGTATTTGTTAAACAAGTGATAAAGCATAACTCCAGCTCACTGCAAGAAATTGTATGTAGACTGATTCCTAGCAGCCACATCAAAAGCCTACAAGCTTGTGAAAGGAAGGTAGCCAGGTTTTTCTTGCCTGCGGCCATATCTCATTGGTAAGAAATCTGGAGAAGATGACTGAATGGAGACCCTGGTAAGAACCTTTCAAGTCTAAAGTAAAGGAACTGCACTGATCCCTTCTGATTTCTCCTTGCTGTGTGAACTTATGCAGAAACATGCAGATTTGGACTTTTAGAATTCCCAGTACAATTAATATTATACTCAGGCTGCATTGAAAAAAATTGCCTTTGTATGACAATAAACTAATCTAATGCATCCGATGAAGTGAGCTATAGCTCACAAAAGCTTATGCTCAAATAAATTGGTTAGTCTCTAACAAGTACTCTCACAAGTACTCCTTTTCTTTTTGCAAATACAGACTAACACGGCTGTTACTCTGAAACCTAATCTATTTTCCAGGCACTGTATAGTTAAACTTTATCTGATTTACAAAACCTTTACTATTTCCTCTTTTAAAACCACTGCAAGATTGAAAACTAACTTAATTATTTTTTTCTGTATGAGAACCTAACATTCACTGATGTATGTCTGCTAAAGATTTTTCTCTTTCACTGGACAGTTAGTGGAGGGTTTTTTTTAATACTTCCCCACAGGTTCCAATCATAGCACTTTCTGCTGAATTACAGGACCCACTGAGGTCACTCTGTTTCTGTCTGGAGATTTACAGAACTTTCTAAATATAAACTAGTGTATCAGTACCTGTCAGATACACTCCAGTGTTTGCAGCACTGGAAAAGTAAAAGAGCAGAGGCATCTCCAGATATCCTCTGTTTGATACATAACTGGGGAAATCAGCTTTTCAGAACTGCTACTTTTGGGTTTGGAGGAAAGGAGTAGTAGGGGGACTCCATGGATTTCAATATCCATTTGGGTAGATACATCATTGATGTCACAGGACTCTCTGTGGCTGTGACTTCAATGTACTGAGGCTTTGGCAGCGACAACAGAAACGAAGAGATCATTTTCATGGTCTGCCCACTTGTTAAGAGTTTATTTACTGTCCTATGCACTCATTTCAGTAATGACTACATTCTGACTTCTCTAGTCACATGGTTCAAAACAAACAACAAACAGTCCAAAAACAAGTTTAAAAAACACCACATGCTTATTGTTGCTAGTGTAAGCGGGGGAATAGTCCCACTATTGTGGGGAACTTTCCTGGCTTCTGCACTACCCCGGTGAAGTAGGCTGGTGAAAGGATCAGAGTCCTCGCTCCCACTTCCTTTACCCAGTGGCCTCCCTGCCCTTGAGGACTCCCCTTCCACTCTCCTGTCTGGCAAAGTCCTCGTAACCCCAACAAGACTGGGCCCAGGATTCCTGGGGGGCTCGACCCCCAACCTTACTGTGGTCACGTAGGACAGGGGCTAGGGTGTCCCCAATCCAGGGTACTCTCTCTGCACTTGGCACTTCTCTGACCCACTGATCATAACATACAATTTAAAGGAAATGCAAGTTATTTAATCAACAATTTAAAAAAGAGTAAGGAAAAATGGGAAAGGTTAAAGGAAACATATCACGTCTCTGGAATGTCAGGGAAGTTCAGTCTGTTCCTTGTAAGTCCCAGGCCGCCTTCTCAGGCCCTGGCTGTGCTGCAGGGATGGTGTGGACTGGACACTCGCTCTGGTGGTGGCCACACTCTCAGGCTCTAGGTGGCAGGGCCCTTCTTCCCAGTGTCACCCCCCGCCCTGTCAGGGTTACCAATCCCCCTCTGAGTCTGGCCTGCAGAGCCTCCTGGCTGAGGCATCTCCCTGTGCTGGGCCCACTGCCCAGGGTCCCCCCTCACTCTCCCCAGCTGCTCACGACACCCAGCCCCGGACTGCTCCAACCCCAGCCCCCACTCTGCCTCAGCATGGCGGCTGCTCTGCCTCCAGCTCCCTAGGCTGCTTCTCTGGCCCCTCTGGCTCTGCTTGCTGCAGCTCTGCTCCCAGGACAGGTCTGCTCTGCAGGCTGCTTCTGTGACTCTGCTCCCAGCACTGACCTGCTTTGTGGGCTGCTTTTCTGGCCCCTCTGGCTCTGGTTGCTGCAGCTCTGCTCCCAGAGCAAGTGTGCTCTCTCTGGGCTGGGCCTCTGGCTTTGGGGTGCAGCTCTGCTCCCAGGACAGGGTCTGCTCTCTCTGGACTGCTTTTCTGGTCCCTCTGGATCTGGCCCAGCTCTGCTCCCAAGCTCAGCTTGGGCCCCCTGCTCTGTCCTTAGCTCGGCCCCACTCTGTCTGACCCAGACAATTCCAGCTCACACAAAGGACAGGGCCTCCCTGGCCTACTGACTCCCCGATTAGCCTGCCTGCCCTGTCATTCAGGCTGACCTGGAGCATTGGCCTCTCCCCATTGCTCCTAGGGACTGGCAGTCTCAGGGTCCTGATTCCCCATTGACCCTTCCCCCTTTTACTACTGGGAGCTAGCAACTAAAACACCCCCACTGAATGTTAGTAAGGGGCAACAGTCCCCTTATACTAGGGAAGTCATCATCTTGGTAGTAAACATTAGATATATTTGTGTCACAGTGCTTCTGCTTTTTAGAGATACAGCCATAAGGATTTAGGATGAGTAAAAATAAAGAAAAGCAATACAAATTACAGAAACAAAACAAAGTACAAGAAGGGGAAACATGTTCAGTAAGCTATGCAAAGACCATTTAAATGTACGCTCATTAAAGACTTAAAGAATTCTAACTAGCATTTGCACCCGTAGCTTCCTATCAGGATAGGAGTAACTTCCTCTCATGTCAACATTATATTCTTTTCCTATTACAGAAAATCATAGCTGTAGTAGTGCAATGATGCTGGGTCTGATAACTGTATTTACTTGATTTTATGTTCTGCTGCAATCTAAATGTAGCTGTACTTCATTGGCTGGGACACAGGACTCAGGACCCATGGATTCGGTTTCCAGTTCTGCCAGTGACTCATACTGTGACCTTGCATAAGTCACGTCTGCGTGCCTCAGCTTTCCTCATCTTTAAAATGTGGGGCCTGACACTCCATATTTGTAAAGAGCTTTGAAAGCAATGGATAGTAATGTATACTATAATGCTCAGTGGAATTAGTGTTGTATGTATCTTCTAAAAGTTAAACCCAATATAAACAACCTTTTAAAATATCAATTGTGCAACTGTGGCTTGTGACTCTATGCAACACCATATTCTATTAAAAAACTGAAAACATCTTTGCACATCTGAGTGCAACTTATCTTTAATATGAACCGATGTGGGGGCAGGGGGGGGGGGCGCACGCACTGGTGACATCTGAAAGCAGGTAGGCAAAACTTACCCATAAAAAGTATTCTTCCAGCCAATTTACAGTTGCGCATAGCCAGCAGAGTCAATCTGACTCTATAGCAGGAGACTTCATGGTCATGTACCCTGTTAAAATAAAAAGCATTCTCTCAACCATGAGCAAAAGCCAAATTGTTTTACTGGAGGTTTTAGGGAATATAGCATTTGTATTCAAGGCTGTAAAGGTTCAGACTCACCCTGTAGTGCCTCCTGCTGGTATTTGGGAATTAGCTCTTTTCCAGCCTGGAGCACCTTCTGCAGGCCCGTGATCTGCTCAGCTCTGGCCCCCATGTCCCTCACAGACCCCAGTGCCCCTTTCTCTGGAGTTCTGCTCCCTGGCCATACCCCCATACTCTGCCTCTGAGTCTCCCCTTCCTGGGGAACACCCAACCCATTATCCCCACCTTGCCTCAGTCTGGGCTACTGCCAGTCATCACCAAGCCCCCGCTCTCTGGGGCAGACTGCAGTGTAAATGCCACTCATCATAGACAAGGGGGTTTGGACCTGCTGCCTTCCAGTACCTCTATGGGCCTTGGACCAGGCCTTACAGCTTGAGGAGTTGCCAGCCTGGAGCACCCCTGCTCAGCCTGCTCCTTCCCAAGCACTGCACCACCCCGCAGTACCCTGTCAGGCAGACAGGCAAGCCCTGCTCTCTCCTAGCCTAGAGAGAAATTCCTTGGGCCTCTGGCTCACAGCCTTTTTATACAGGCCAGCTGGGGCCTGATTGGGGCGTGCCCCAGCTGCAGCTGCTTCCCCAGTCAGCCATCCCCAGCCACAGCCCTCTCCAGGGCCGCTTTTAACCCTTCTATTTTAGGAGCGGGGTAACTACCCCGCTACAAAGGCACTCACATTTCTGCAGCCTTGGAACATTTCTTCACCTGAAGCATATGAGTAATTTTTATTGGCATTGAATAATATGTATATTAAACATAAGGCACAAACAAAATAGTCAAGCAGACTTCAACTCTTACTTTTTAAAAAATTGAGATGTGTTCCAGGGCTGTTGGCTGGTTGGCTGCCTGGCTGGTTTTTAGAGTGAAATTTATAAGTATTGCTGCACTAAATGAAGCCTGAATAGGACTCCTCCAGGGCTAGGACAATATACAACATGAATAGTAAGTGACAGAATCGGGCCCAATAACAGCAATACTTAGCACATATGCAACCCATCTTCTATTGCTCTCAACGCTCTTTAAAAACATCATTAAGTTCTTTAAAAACACCATTTTACAGATGGGAAAGCTGAGGCATAGAGAGGTAAAAGGTCAACTGAGTCAGTGGCAGAATCAGGAAAACCCATGTGTGCCGAGTCCTGTCTCCCAGCTGCCATTACATTACAACATACGTAACAGAACATAAAGTCAATAAAATACAAGTACCAGACTCTGCAATGTTGCATGGATACAAGTATGACTTTCAGTAATAGAAAAGCATTGTCATATAACAACCTTTGACAGAGTACTGACGATTTATTTCTCGATTAAAGATTTACTCGGTCTAGTGCTTTGAGCCCATGGCTGAGAATCAAGAATCTCCTGAGTTCTAAACTAATTGGAAGGCAAGTGACTGAGAAGTCAGTAGACCTGGTTTCTATACATTCTATTCATGCGGTGCCCTTTAGACACAGCCCTGCATTGAGAGTGATGCAGTCATATCACCCCCAGGTGGTGCTCTGGAAGACTCCTCCCTTGGGCAACCCCTGAGCTGCAAACACAATCTGGCCCTTCGTTTTCTGTGCCTGAGTTCACTCATCTATAAACTATGACTAATACTTAACAATATCCAGTTTTGAAGAGCATTTTGGGTCTATGAACAAGAAATACAATGTGAGAGATAAATATTATTTGTAATCCCGAGCACTGACTCGCTCTTTGCCTTTGAGAGCAAGTTAAAACCTTTATGTCTGAGTTTCCCTCTGTATATAATTGGGGTGACACTTGCCTATTTCACAGGGCTGTTTTAAGGATAATGGGGCTGGATCTGCAGTCCTCATTCCCATGAGTGGTCCCACTGACTTCAGCAGGACTACTGGAATGAACTTGAAGGGCTTGAAGATTGCGACTAATGGGCCAAATTTTGCTTTCCACTGCATTGCTGTGATCCTGGAGTATCTATACTGAAGTCAATAGAGTTACATGCACTGTAACTGAGCAGCATTTGACCCAATATTTGCAAAGCATCTGAAACACAAAAAAAGGCTAGGTGGGGGCTAAAATTTAACACTGTGTTCCACATGAACCAAACTAAATATTGATTTAAGAAGGCACAACGCTTTTCAAGTCAGTGGAGTTACATCTTGTGTGCTCGTAGTAAATTTGGCTACAGCATATCAGATATATACCTCTGCATATAACTTGTGCTGGTAAATAAACCATTCAAATATTCAAGTTCTAATTCTTTATTTAAAACTCATTTCAGAATTTTTAAATGATCTCCAGCTTTGGTGAGCTACAGAAGGCCTGATAGTGATCTAACAATGGTTTAAAGTCAGGAATCATCCCTCTGAAGTCAGTGGAGTTTGTATAAAAACAGTGCAAGTCAGAGCGGAATCAGGGCCATAGAATTTTTGCTTTTGTTGAGACATATGACATCCTATCTGTGCTATTGTAGTCTAGCAACAGCTTAAGCATCATGCAGTGACATCACTTCCTCAGATTTATAGGTCTATTCAACCCTAAGCACAATCCTCGATTCAGCATTTGAGTGAGAAATCATAGTTTAGTGAAATAAAACTATAATGTATGCTCTGAGCCATCTTGTTGCTGAGAAATTGTAAATCACAATACTTAGGAGAAAAATGAATTCTTTAGCAGATGGTAATTTTTTCCTATAAGGCATGCCAATAAACTTGAGATTTTGAGAGTCTGTGCCTAAAAGTGAAAGGAGGTAAACCTCTTCATCAGTTCCTGCATCATAACAGGAAATATACATGTATAGCCAGCTTTGTATTGATACACATTTATTTTTTATTTTCCCCAGCTGGACCAACACCTTTAATGCTGTAGTGTATGCACATCTATTACTTCAGGAGTGGGCTCCTCCAGCTTCCTAAGTTGCCTCCTTACAACCTTTAATAAATAGAGCCCCAGGGGCACACTACTTCCAACCAGAAGTCATGTCTGCGATTATTGCAATCACGAAACTTATTCTTGGATTCATTTTTTCATTAGCTAGGAGAATGGATCAACATCACCTTGGAGGCTTGAGTTAGAGATTTGTAATTTAAAATCAACATAGGGAACCGTTTGGATGACTGAAGACCCTGTGCAGAAGGCCCTGGAAAGTAAAGCTGTTAAGAATATGGGAGTTCTGTAATACTGGTACCATGTAATGTTGTGTTTACTTGCATGTATTTAACCTTTATGCCTCAGCTACTTCTAAGAATGACTTAGGTATTCATGCAAAATAGACTTCGCTATTGACAAACAGTTCTTTCAAAAAATAATTTCTTATACTGTCAGATAAAAAAACTAGAAAGACAACCTGAAAGGACTATCCACAGCCCCCAAGAATATTAAGTTCCAGTTACAAAGCTACTAAAGTCAGTGAAAGCCATATGTTTTCCACATAGCGCCAGCAACTCCCTATCTCTTTTTTGTTCCCTCGTTCCAGTGAATGAATGGACACTAAGGGGGTAGGAAAAATAAACAATCCTGCTTCCATTGAAATCAGTGGGAGAAGATGCATCTTTATATATAATATTTATTCCAAAATTTTTCAGCGTTAGATGAGAACCATCAAAATGAAAAAATAATAGCAGAGGAAGAGAAAAATTAAACACTGTAGGCAATGAGGAAAAGTCACTTTCAGGTGTGATCTATCAGATGGAGAATGCATGAGGTGGGCCACACATCGTCAGAGCTTCATCTCAAACACAACTACGTCTTGGCGCTTGAGTCCTCAACAGGTAAACTTTTACCCTTTCTCAAGTACATTGTCTCAATGACCCAAAAACACTAACTCACCCTTAGGGTTAGTCACCCTTCAGCCAGGTGGTTACATGAATTGTATATAATCAGTCTCAGCCTGAGATTTGTCATCTAAACAAGACTGCTCAACCCACTATACATATATCTAAAGATTCACTGCCTTTAACACCAAATTTAACAGTGGCCATTAAGTAAAAGTAGCTGAGACCCTAAAAGAAATGTTTCCCCTAGAATGCTGGGTAAAATTCTTCAGTCCTTAAGAAAAAACACCCAGAGAAGTCAAGTAAAGTCCACAGAATTTGGCCAATTGTTTTTCACATAGATTTTGTTCCCCAGAATGAAAGTATAAAGCAGTGTAACTTAGCCAGGCAGGATACCAATCTGGACAGAATTTAAGGATAAAAAAATACAAAATGCGGCCTTTGCTTGTGCAAAAACAACTTTGTGTATCCACAAACACCTGCACACAAAGCTTCTGAGCAACTAATTTTCATAGTTGCATAGGCAGGTATTACAGACTATCAATAGCCCATTTAGGTGTAAGGACCTGATCCAGAATCTTTCTGTTGACTTCAGTGGAATTTGGGTCAAGCCATTAATGCTCAGAAGTATACATGCAGGGGTCTGCATGCAACATTGTCCATGCACAGGAGTTAGGCTGCAGCCCCTTTGAAAATCTAGCCCTATAGGTCTACACTGCAGTAAAAGACCTGCGGCACAGCCATGGCCGGCCTGGATCAGCTGACTAGGGCTTGCCGGGCTTGGACTCCGGGGCTACAGAATTGCAGGGTAGACATTCAGGCTAGGGAGGGAGCCTGGACTCTGAGACCCTGTGAAAGGAGTGGAATGTCTGAGTCTGGCCTCTAGCCTGGGCACAAACATCTACACACTGCAATTTTATAGCCCTGCAGCCCAAGCCTCATGAGCCTGAGTCAGCTGACCTGGGCTCTGAAACTCAGTGTCACAGGGTTTTTCTATCACAGTATAGCCATATAGTTATACTTCTCTGTTAGATCTGGTATTTCTACAAGAGAATTTTCTTGATTAGGGACACCAGACAAGGTCATTAGCACCATGCTGTACATAGACAGAGAAAGGTTTCAGAGTAGCAGCCGTGTTGGTCTGTATTCGCAAAAAGAAAAGGAGTACTTGTGGCACCTTAGAGACTAATAAATTTGTTAGTCTCTAACGTGCTACAAGTACTCCTTTTCTTTTCATAGACAGAGAAAGGAAGTGATTAAAATTAGGATGGGATAAATTATTCACATTTTCCATTCTAATGGCAATCTTCATATTTTGCTGTTTCAGCTCTCATTACAATCTTTGACACAGGCATGAGGTGCTGGAATTTTAATACCTAATAAATTTTGTGAAATGTAATAGTTTGCTGCAGTGTTTGAGCTTTAGACAGTCTATGTATTTAGATTGGCTGGCCAGTCCCAAGCATTTCCCACAGCTCTGTTAGACTGCATAGGGAGAGAAAAGGAATGCCAGGCCAATCAAAACAATATAAAAAGGTTCAAATCTTACAACACGCTTCTGTAATTCGCAGAATATTGGAGACATTCCGATTCTGATCATTCATTCTTGTGACAAATGAGAGCAGCAAATGGTGAGACTTGCCCCAAGGCAATCATTAAAACATGAAGACATTCTTATAACAAGAAGAATTATGTGAGATCCATAAGTATGATTGAACCCAGACCCATTTTAGCAGACTGTGATCTTCCTTGAACACCATGGCTGAAATTCTGTGCCAATTTACAACTGGTCCAATCCCATTGTCTTCAACAAGGTTGTTTGAGGTATAAATCAATGCAGAACTTGGCTCTCTGATAACAACCTTCATATTAAAATAAAAGAAAATAAAATAAAACAGTAATTTTAACTGAGCACACCTCAGCTCTTCAGGTAGCATAAGGTATGCAGAATAATCACCTTATTTCTTTTAACAGAATTGATCTTAAATCTCTGTACTTCTATTTACAGACACTAGATTAATTTTTAACATCTACTTTTAATCCAGGCAAAGCCGTCCCTTTGAGTCTAAGAATGCCCACAGAGGTTTTTACTATTCACTGAATCTTTACTATTCACTGAATCTTTCTTGCTAAAAGATGGATGCAACATGCTTCCATGTAAAGCAGCAGCAGCCAAAAACTGCAAAAATGCTCATTTAAGAGGAAAAAATAAGTTTTGATGCAGTTTCTAGCTTTGCCAATTTCCTCCGCAGTCTTCAATAGCATGACATGTGAAGCATTTTCTTGATTTTACCACAGATCTTTCCTCACATAAGCTCTTATCATCTGTCACTCGAGAAAGATGCACAAGCACAGAGAGATAATGCAAATACTGAAATGCTGTCAGTTAAAATGTTAGTGAGTCCTCAGTCCATGATGATCAAAAAGCCTCTTTTATATTGAAACTTAAGGGGTAACTGGGACAAGAACAATATTTTAAATCCTCACTTGAAAGATCAAATTAAATCCGCAGCAGTCAGTCTTGCTACTGCTGTGTCTATCACAGGCATTTTTTTATGAGAACTCTAGAAGGTCCAAAGCTACTTGGATGACTTGTCATCCCTCTGGGTTTTGTTTTGTGTGTTTTGGGGGGGAAGGGCAGTTGGGTTTTTTTGCAGAAATTCAGGGAGCTAGGACTAGCTGTTCTTATTCAGAAAACAGCCCCAGGACTTAAGGGTGAGCAGGAAAAAAAAAGACCTCTTGATGTACACGTCAACATTGTCCATCATACAATCAGATTTTGACAACAGGATTTCAAAACATGACAGTCTCAGGCTTGATTTGCTTTTCTTTTTAGCATGATAATGTAGCCACACACTATCTCACACCTTTTCAGTTATAACTGCCTGGCAGCATCACTATAAAGTTCAGGGTCTTTGGCAGTTTCCATTAAAAATTCTATTTTACAGGAGTTAAAACTCAAGTGTTTCGAATCTCATCAACCTAAAACTTATCCTACAAGTTGTCAGCCCAAACACAATATATATATTTTTTCCTCAAAATTTAATTTAAATCAGTTCACAGAAGCTAGAGAGGAGTACAAAATGTACTTTAGACAGCTTGGGGTGGGGGGGGGGAGGAGTGTGTTCCTCCAGCTAAACAAACCTTACTATTTATTTCACAGGCTCTTAGTTCATAATGTTGACCTTAATCTCCTTTTAAATATATTGGAGAAAACATGTGAAAATAGACAAAATACATTGCCCAACAGTTACTAAGCATTCACATAGACAATGCTTAAAACTGTGTGGTTTCAGATACATTTTATGAAACTTGTTGCATATGGGATGATACGCAGCTTTGATTTCAACAGAAATTGAAATTTTAACATGTTTTATGTAGTTTCAAGTCATGTAAAATATCAATTGAGTGATATAGCTAATCCGCAAAATTCCACTGATTCAAGGGGTGGGTTGCTAATATCATGGAAATATGTAGTTCTGTACCATACATTCTGCTTGGGATTTTCAAAACTGGAGGGCGGTGACCAAATCCCATTGAACTTCAGTGACATTGGGCACTTAACTCCCTTAGGCCCAGATTTTTAAAGGCATTTAGGTATCGCTGAGCTCAGTGTTGCAATGCCGAACTGTTTTAAGAGCCTAAATCTCATTTTCAAAAGATATTTAGACACATGGAGCCTAAAACCCATTCCTAGTCGATAGCAGTCTCCTTTACAAATTGCAGTCTATAGTCATGTTCAAAATAATATTGAGCCAGATTACATCCTCATGTGGAAAGACATCCTGGGAGAGGATAGAGAAAAGGAAAACTTCCAATAGATCATTAATCAGATTGGGGAAACTAAAAAGGACCCCAAAAATCTGCAGATCCCCTGAGATCCAAACAGTTCAAGAGAGGAAAAAACAGTTCAAGATAGTTGGCAGTTTTTCAAAGAGATTATTAAGGGCACAAGAGCAAACTATCCCACTGTGAAGGGAAAATAGGAAGTATGGCAAGAGACCACCCTGGCTTAACCAGGAGATCTTTAATGATTTGAAACTCAAACAAAAAAAAGTTCAACAAAAAGTGGAAACTAGGTCAAATTACAAAGGATGAATATAAAAAAATAACACAAGTATGCAGGGACAAAATTAGAAAGGCCAAGGTACAAAATGAGATTAAACTAGCTAGATGCATCAAAAGTAACAAGAAAACATTCTACAAATACATTAGAAGCAAAAGGAAGACCAAGGACAGGATGATCCTTGACAATCCCTCCAGAACATCTCAGATACAGGCCCCTGGCAGGCAGCATACCTTCTGGGATGCAATGTCAGGCTGATAGATGGGTGCCTCTGTCCCCCTCAGAAGAGTCTTCAACTACCACTACCCTACATTTCCTGGGAGTGGTGGCTGCAATCCTCCCAGCCTTCAGGGATACATGGCTTCTCCTCCACCACTTTTCCAGGTGATTCCTCATCACTCTTTGCCAGGGCAGCATAACTGTTATTCATTACTACGGTGGATGGGTTGGGAGTAATGTAGCAATGAAAATATACACCTTAGTCCTTAATTCTCTGCAATGTGAGTAGCGTGTGTGGTTTGGGGTATTAAATAATGGGGCAAGTTGAACTTGAAAATAGTGTTAGTCATCCTTACCTCTGAATTTCCTGGCTATTTTCCCCAAATGCAGAAACTGTCCCTTCTCCCTATAATGGGTTTAAGTCTGCATCAAAATTCCCCTAAACTTTGAAGAGTTCCAAAATCCAGACCAGATATAGATCTAATATTCATTTGTTTGGCCCTGTCAATAATTCCAACACAACTAGCACCACCAAATGGTCATTAAAATGTGCAGACTCATGATGAAAGCAGCCAAATTACCCACATCCCAGGGTGGAGGAGGCAGATAAACTTGTAAATATTTCACCAAAGTAGTATTATGTACTATCAAAACACAAAGCCACATTGAGCATCCTAGCTGTAGTGAACTCTCTGAGAATGCTGTATTTAATACAAATTAATAGAAAATGAACAGAACACTTTATTCCTAATTAGGAACAATAGTTTGCTAGGACATCCTGATTTCAGTGAAGCAGCACCACAGGAAATTACTATCTCTACTACACTGCTACTCTTGGAAGATTTTTCCAGAGGCCAAGAATGCAATGTCCTGGTCCGTAATTAGAGGAGGAAAGGAGAAAAGAAAAGGGACTGGTCTGCTTGGGCTATTAAATCATTCCTTAGTGACTGAGCAGTATTAGGTAAGGTTCAAAGCATGGGGATCTCATTATGTCATTCATATTGAACAAATGTTCTGTGTGATTTATGTGAAGCAATGGTTGCCATAGACAGGAGACATGCGTGACTGAAAGTAGTGCCCAGGGACTCCAGCTGAGGAAGGTTCACCAAAGAGAGGCTGTAGCAGTGCAAAGTGATGAGGGCCCTGTAGGCAGACAAAGTAGGCTTTAAAGTAAGCAATGCTGTCTGAGCCGGGGGATGCTCTGATTTTGGTAAGTGACTCTTAGTCAGAGCTGTCCCTTGGGTACGGCAAAGCGGGGCAACCACCCCAGGCCCCGCACTTTGGGGAGGAGCGTGCTTCGCACGGGCAAGCAGGCAGCGAACAGGGAGGTGAGCAGCAGGCAGGCGGGGGGGCAAGGAGGAGCCCCCCTACTAGAACCTCCCATTCCCCACATCGCCTCCTCCCCGCCGGCGGGCCCCACCTATCCATGCCTCCCGCTCCTTCTCAGCGCCTACCGCCTGCCACAGATGAGATGTTTCACGGCGTCAGGAGGCTCTGGGGAGGGAGGGGAGAGGAGCAAAGGCCAGCGTGCTTGTGGGAGAGGACTGAACTGGGTGGGGAAGAGGCAGGGCAGGGGTGGGAAGAGGTGGAGTGGGGCCTTGGGGAAGGGGTGGAGTGGGGGAGGGGTCTGGACGGAGCTGGGGGGGGTGTCGGGGAGGGAGCACCCTCCAGCAGATTAAAAACTCAGCACCTATGTCCCAGGCCCCACACCCCCTTAGGGATGGCCCTGCTCTTAGTATCCACAAAAAGAGAAGCAGAGTACTTTGTAAATAACAAAGAAACTTCTTGAAATATTCCTTATAAATATCCTTTTATAATATTGATATTTCATCCTTAAATCATGGTGTTCTAGGAACCTAACGCAAAGCCCATTGACATTCAGTGAAAGACTCCCACTGACTTCAGTGGGAAGTGAATCAAGCCCCAGAGTATAGTGATGAGGAGGAGTGTGCTCTCTCTTGGTGCACACAGAGTCATGGCTGCTTCTCTTTTTTTCAGGCCAAGACACATTAAAGTAGGGAAAGATGCCCAGCCCCCTTTGAACTTATTCAGCACCTTTCAAGCAAGGGTCTCAATGTGTGATATAGGTAGGTGTTAATACCTCCACTGCAGATGGAGGTACATTAATTTCCACCTCTTCAGTTTATCCTTCTGTAGCAGAGGTATTAATTGTGTACTTTAATTTGCATAGTTATCCAGTAAATCAGAAATATAACCCATGAGTAATGTCTCATTTCCTGTTCTAGTCACGAGATGATGCTGGCTCCCTTGTGGTATGTAATGACAAATATATTTACTGTACATTTTCTGAAAATATAGGGCAATATATCTTCCAAGGGAGGATTGCCTCATGATCAGCACCTCAGCAAAGGAATCTAAAGACCTGAATTCTGGTTCTGCCACTGACTGTGTGAGCGTGATCAAATTACATACGCTTCTGTTTCCCCAGCTATAAGATGGGGATAATGATTCCTACCTCACAGGGGCATTGTACTGCTTAAATTAGAATTGTAAAATGCTTTGAGATCCTTGGAGGAAAGGCACTAGAGATGTAAAGTATCATTTATTATTCTTTTAATGCTTATTATTACTGTGAAACAAAATAGATATCTGGGAACCATATGGAGCAAGGAGAGAGAGGGAGAGCGCGCTTTGAGATTCTGTTTGGTTCCAATTTTAGAAGTCTTGGGGAGAGTGGGGGGTTATATCTTCTATTTCTAAGGCTATGCTTACCGGAAAATAGCAAGGGGACAAAATAAATGGTTTGTAATTATTATGGAGAAGGGGAAGGATTTATCTCCTCCCGATCATTTATGTCCAAGCAAGGAGGGCTAATGCAAAGAAAGGTTTCAGAGTAACAGCCGTGTTAGTCTGTATTCTCAAAAAGAAAAGGAGTACTTGTGGCACCTTAGAGACTAACCAATTTATTTGAGCATAAGCTTTCGTGAGCTACAGCTCACTTCATCGGATGCATCCGATGAAGTGAGCTGTAGCTCACGAAAGATTATGCTCAAATAAATTGGTTAGTCTCTAAGGTGCCACAAGTACTCCTTTTCTTAATGCAAAGAAAAGAAGTGAAGGAAAAGCAAGATTCCATGGCTATTCAGTTTTGTCTGTGTAAGGAGTTTCCTCTGCTGGGAAAGTTGATTCTCCTTGTTTAATTGAAGCTACCTCTCTCAAGTCCCTAAAAAAAACGGGACAGAGTTAACAAAACAACAATTTAAATTTAGTCAAATATTTCCTTGGGTTTCTAAGTCAAAAGGTTGCTGAAGTTTATTTCTCTCTCTTTCACTAAAGTGAATTTAGAGTTCAGACATGCTGGCTGGAATGGAAGAGTAATCAGTCACAAAGAACAAATAAATTTTGTGTCTGCCTCTGGTAGGAGGGAAAATAATTGAAAGCATGAGTGCTTATGTGGTTCCTGTAAAACTTCAAAAGTGTATATAATCGCCGAAAAGGGAATGCCATCTGTTTGTTGTTAGGGCCATGTCTTTTATTTTCCTGCTTACGCTCCTCCTAAAATCTATGAGACGTTTTCAGCTCTTTTTGAAAATCAAGTAACTTTATTTTTCCCCTATATTCGAGTCAGTGAGGACAAGACTAAATTTCTTCCTCTCCCCCTAGCTGAATGAGTTTGTGGCTTTGTTAATCGTTCTTTTTGAACATACACACTCTCTAGAATGCTAGAGTGGTTTGAATGGTCATGATTTCACAGCTGAAGGACTGTGACATTAAGGAAAAAGAGTAGACCTCCCTCAGGTCTCAACAGTTGAATTGAAGGGATTATTAAAAGCAAAGCCGCTGCAATTACACAAACTGTTCCCTTGCCATAATGAAGGCAAGATGTAACAATGTGTTGGTGAGGAGGGCGTCTTTGAAGCAGCTGCAGCCCAGTCTGTATAATATCCCAATGGAGATACACTAGTAATGGAAGTGTGCCTTGTCGAACTTCAACTATTCAGCTCAGCAGGTGATTTACAAGGTGATAAAAGGTTCCAAGCTGCAAAAGGTACTTTAGGCTGTTAAAAAGCATTTTTTTATGATCATTTCTTCTGTACAATACATGTTGTTTCATTAATCAAATACTTATTCTATTAGAAACCCCAAATCTTTTAGCTGGTGGGACAACAAATTTTACAACCATGAAATGGCATTAAAAGCCACAAACGTCCCAGCTAAGCCTCTGTAATGATTCTAACACAACCTGAGTGTGGCTATCCACAGTAAGATGCAAGAATGGTATCTCTGTTTAGCTTCGCCTCTTGGTGAACTCTGACAACTGTATTCCAATGCCTATGGCTCCATTACGTTCCTTAAACCATAACGCACGCAGGGGGAAAAGACATTTCCCAAAGCACTGCAAAACAGTCTGTTTGCATGAAATCTGAATTCACAGGGTAAACAGCATGCAGAAAATATGGCTTCAATGAGTGGGGAAGGTCCAAATCCAGAAAAAGCAATGTTCTCTCAGATTCAGGAAAAAAACATCAGCATTTATGTCTCCTGGAGACCCAACACGAAATAGATCACTCATAACTTTCCAATCAGCCCAGCTATGAGAGAAACCCATTCTACTAAACAAAGAGTTAGTGTGAAGCAACAGATAATATCAACTCACACATTTATAAAAACAGTGGAAGTGTAAAAAAGGCATAGACCTTGTTTATTTGTATAGAGCCCACAGTGAACAACAGACACATAAAAAGTCAAGGTCCCTGCTTTGAAGAGCTCATTTAATATAAATAGACAACATTGCTAACAACAGACAAAAGAAGAATGATGAAAGTCAGCCCAACTGAGCAGTGCAGTAAAATATGTGACTTTTATGATTGGAGGGGTTATGTAAATTATGTGGGATTTTAATGAGACTATTCACATGATTAAAGATAAGCATGTGCATAAATGTTTTCAAGGTTAGGGCCTGCTTGTGAATCTGTTGAATGTGATTGATTGCTTTTTAAAAACAAACAAACAAAAAACAATATTGTTGGATTTTTTCCATAAATATATATTTATATGATTTCCAGGGCCTGCCAAATAAATTGATCTGGTTGCCTCAAATAAATTTGAGAAAGGTGTGAACATTAGGGTTGATACAGGATAAAACACACAATGGATGAGTAATATTAATTAGCCGTTTACCCATCACAAGTTTCTCGGGTATTTATAGAATTGTAGGTTATCTAAAGTACAAACTCAACATTCTATATGTCTTTTATTAATCAAAAATAAAAAGTAAACATAAATAAGTTACAGAAAGTAGAAGGTTGATGTTTATATCATAACTGTTGTAAAATTTAAATGAATTTAACATGAGATATTAAAACCTTTCAAGTAGTAATAAATCAAACTCAAATAAATCAAAATCTTACCAGAAAGTGGTAAACATATTACTTTTCTGCTGTTCTGTGGGGCGGTGATTTGGGTACCAATATTGACCTTTTATAGGTTCAAATGTTATGGGATTGTAAATGGCATTTCAACGAGAAGTAATTCTACAGTAATACAACTGTATGGCACTGCTTCAGATAACCTTTTAAAGATCATTGATTATTATTCTAGCACATTCCTCTGTCTATAAATCAGGGGGTTGATACTGTTTTACCTTTGAGATCTAGTATTACTCAACATTTTGGTTAACTTTCTTAATCTCTTTTCTCAGGGAAATTTGTGTCACAACAGGAAATAAGTAATCACACATGTAGCTTAGAATTTAAGAGGCTTAACATTTTACATTCTGGGAATGGTGGTAATTGGAGATCTTAAAAAAATAAAATAAGTAAAATAAAAACATCTAACTGGTGCTTGAAGAGAACTAAATATTATTGGTTAACACAAACTCTTATAAAATTGCAAGGGCTCCATAGCCTTTGCACTACTTTATTTAGGGCTTTATGCTTTCCTTTTTGCATTGCACATCTTGTGCCAATAGGACATGACAATACAGAAAGCCAGCAATAGGGAATATAGCCAGTATACGGAACTCCCACTGGTACCAATGGGAGTTGCACTTGGAGATTGTGGGCACTTATAGTTTCATAGATTTTGTAGATTCCAAGGCCAGGTGGGACCATTGTGATCATCTAGTCTGATCTACTATATAACACAAGCCATAGAACTTCCCAAAAAAATCTCCTAGAGCATAGCTCTTAGCCAGAAATGTTGTAACGTTACCATAAATCTAAAAAATAAAGGCTGAGCCAGATTTGCAAAGATGTGGAGCATCCCCAACTCCAGTTGAAGTCAGTAGGATCTGTAGATGTTCGGACCTCTGAAAATCTGGCCCTAAGTATGTATTTAAGCATCTAAATATTTTCAAAGGTGCTGAACACTTGCAGTTCCAACTAACTTCTGCGGGTGATGTTGTTGCTCAGCACCTCTGACAATCAGGCCACTTATATTTAGGTGCCTAAATATGGATTCAAGGTAGGATCTTCATAAGGTGCCTAAGAGGGTAATTTTCAGCATCGCTGTAGCCACATTGGTCACAGGATATTAAAGACACAAGGTGGGTGAGGTAATACCTTTTACTGAACCAAATTCTGTTGGTGAAGGAGACAAACTTTCAAGCTTATACAGAGCTCTTCTTCAGGTCCTCTGTATAAGCTTGAAAGTTTGTCTCTCTCACCAACAGAAGTTGGTCCAATAAAAGATATCACCTCACGCATCTTGTCTCCCTAAGATAGTTAGGCATCCAGCTCCTGTGGAATTTTAATGGGAGTTGGGTGCCAATCTGAGTTAGGTTCCTTTAACAATCCCAGCTTTAGATTTCTAAGGCTTTGTCTACACTGGCAAGTGAAACACAAAACTTTTGCCGTTCAGAGGTGTTAAAAAAAAAAACCACACACACACAGAGCCCGGAAGACAAAAGTTTTGCCAATGACAAACGCTGGTGTGAACAGCGCTTTGTTGGCATGAGCACTCTCCTGCTAACAAAGCTAACGCCGCTCGTTGGGGGTGGAAGTTTTTTGTCGGTGGGAGAGCTCTCTCCTGCCAACAAACAGCAGCTACACTGCATGCCTTTTAGTAGCACGGCTGTAGTGGCACAGCCATGTCGCTAAAAGCTGTGTAGTGTAGACATAACCTAAATGTTGATCAAAATGTTTCAAATAGCATTCCTGTGACCCACCCAGGTTATTTTGGACAGAGTGTACTAGGTGGGGTATTCTCAGAGCAATTATCTTAAATTATATGACAAGATTTCTTTTTTTTCTTTTTTTGTTCTTTTGCTCACCTTAGAACTCCTTTATAATAAAAACTTTCTTGTGAAGTTGTCTGTCTTGTTCCCCTCAGCCTATTATCATGAGAGGAGGCAGGGGCAAAAATTAGTATGTCCCCAGCCCTCTAGCCTTTACTCTCTGTTCCTTTCCTTCACAGGGAGCAGCTGTAATTAGCTGGAAGGAGACAACTGTTTTTGTTCACGTTTGACTTCGGCATGAAACAGAGGAGATCAGCCAAGGCAAATGTTTAGCAGGGTTTATCTACATTTCTCCAATTTGTAAATGACTGAACTAACATGTGAAAAAGCCTTCTATTTTTGCTGAGTCAGCTGTCTTTGCTTTCCCAGGAACACCTGGAGCCCCTAATTCCCAGACTTGTTTTTGCTCAGGCACACAAATTGAATTACAGGTACAGCTCAATCGATTAGTCACTCATCCTCACTCTCTGTTCCTCCGATTCTCCCACCTGTATACTGATTCTGTACTGCAGAGGAGTCATGTGACAAAGCTGAATTGGGTGAGCATTTTTGACACAAAAAGAAAAGGAGTACTTGTGGCACCTTAGAAACTAACACATTTATTTGAGCATAAGCTTTCGTGAGCTACAGCTCACTTCATCGGATGCATACTGTGGAAAGTGTAGAAGATCTTTTTATACACACAAAGCATGAAAAAATACCTCCCTCCACCCCACTCTCCTGCTGGTAATAGGTTATCTAAAGTGATCACTCTCCTTACAATGTGTATGATAATCAAGTTGGGCCATTTCCAGCACAAATCCAGGTTTTCTCACACACACACACACACACACACACACACACAAACCCACTCTCCTGCTGGTAATAGCTTATCTAAAGTAACCACTTTCCTTATAATGTGCATGATAATCAAGGTGGGCCATTTCCAGCACAAATCCAGGGTTTAACAAGAACGTCTGGGGGGGGGGGGAGGTAGGAAAAAACAAGGGGAAATAGGTTACCTTGCATAATGACCCAGCCACTCCCAGTCTCTATTCAAGCCTAAGTTAATTGTATCCAATTTGCAAATGAATTCCAATTCAACAGTTTCTCGCTGGAGTCTGGATTTGAAGTTTTTTTGTTGTAATATCGCAACTTTCATGTCTGTAATCGCGTGACCAGAGAGATTGAAGTGTTCTCCAACTGGTTTATGAATGTTATAATTCTTGACATCTGATTTGTGTCCATTTATTCTTTTACGTAGAGACTGTCCAGTTTGACCAATGTACATGGCAGAGGGGCATTGCTGGCACATGATGGCATATATCACATTGATGGATGTGCAGGTGAACGAGCCTCTGATAGTGTGGCTGATGTGATTAGGCCCTATGATGGTGTCCCCTGAATAGATATGTGGGCACAGTTGGCAACAGGCTTTGTTGGGTTCCTGGGTTAGTGGTTCTGTTGTGTGGTGTGTGGTTGCTGGTGAGTATTTGCTTCAGGTTGGGGGGCTGTCTGTAGGCAAGGACTGGCCTGTCTCCCAAGATTTGTGAGAGCATTGGGTCATCCTTCAGGATAGGTTGTAGATCCTTAATAATGCGTTGGAGGGATTTTAGTTGGGGGCTGAAGGTGACGGCTAGTGGCGTTCTGTTATTTTCTTTGTTAGGCCTGTCCTGTAGTAGGTGACTTCTGGGAACTCTTCTGGCTCTATCAATCTGTTTCTTCACTTCCGCAGGTGGGTATTGTAGTTGTAAGAATGCTTGATAGAGATCTTGTAGGTGTTTGTCTCTGTCTGAGGGGTTGGAGCAAATGCGGTTGTATCGCAGAGCTTGGCTGTAGACGATGGATCGTGTGGTGTGGTCAGGGTGAAAGCTGGAGGCATGTAGGTAGGAATAGCAGTCAGTAGGTTTCCGGGATAGGGTGGTGTTTATGTGACCATCATTTATTAGCACTGTAGTGTCCAGGAAGTGGATCTCTTGTGTGGACTGGACCAGGCTGAGGTTGATGGTGGGATGGAAATTGTTGAAATCATGGTGGAATTCCTCAAGGGCTTCTTTTCCTTGGGTCCAGATGATGAAGATGTCATCAATATAGCGCAAGTAGAGTAGGGGCTTTAGGGGACGAGAGCTGAGGAAGCGTTGTTCTAAGTCAGCCATAAAAATGTTGGCATACTGTGGGGCCATGCGGGTACCCATAGCAGTGCCACTGATCTGAAGGTATACATTGTCCCCAAATGTAAAATAGTTATGGGTAAGGACAAAGTCACAAAGTTCAGCCACCAGGTTAGCCGTGACATTATCGGGGATAGTGTTCTTGACGACTTGTAGTCCATCTTTGTGTGGAATGTTGGTGTAGAGGGCTTCTACATCCATAGTGGCCAGGATGGTGTTATCAGGAAGATCACCGATGGATTGGGGGTGTGAGAAAACCTGGATTTGTGCTGGAAATGGCCCAACTTGATTATCATACACATTGTAAGGAGAGTGATCACTTTAGATAAGCTATTACCAGCAGGAGAGTTGGGTGGGGGGAGGTATTTTTTCATGCTTTGTGTGTATAAAAAGATCTTCTACACTTTTCACAGTATGCATCCAATGAAGTGAGCTGTAGCTCACGAAAGCTTATGCTCAAATAAATTGGTTAGTCTCTAAGGTGCCACAAGTACTCCTTTTCTTTTTGCGAATACAGACTAACACGGCTGTTACTCTGAAACCTGTCATTTTTGACACAGCTCTTGTTCCAATCCCTGAATATGACAACTTCTAAATGGATATGCAGAAAACTAATAAGTTAATTCAATTCAATTATTTTAAGACCAAAAGAATATGAAGGGGAAATGATAAATTCTGAGAGTTTCATACTTTTGACTTTTATTTGGCACCAGAAATAGAGATTTTATTGTGATCAGAAAAAGGAAGTGACCCCTTTTAAAAGGACAGGTAAAGTAGCAAAAGTAAAAAACAAAAATCATAACAGCATTAGGATCAAGTCAGGGCTGTGAGGGATATTCACAATCCATCTCAAATCCATTTATACTGAGCCTTGCATTCAAAGTTTGATACATTCATGAACCTCAGCCCAAATTGCAAAATTCAGCAAACGGGCTGAAGTTGTTTGCCCACCTGGGAAGCTGACAGACTCCTTTCTCACCATCTGGGCCCTTCCATTACTATTCTTCAACTTGCACCAGCAACCTCTTGAAGGTAACTTGTATGGGGAAAAAGAGGGTGCTCAAAATATTTTTATGATGTGGATGTTAACTCTACTTTATAGATGGGGAACAAACAGAGGCATAGCAAATTTAAGTAACTTAGCTGAGGTCATATAGAAAGTCAGGAATAGAATTCAGGTTCCCCACTCTAATCACTCCTAGTGTATGCTGCCTCAATGTTCAAAAATAATTGATCTGAAAGAAGGAGCGAGAAAAATCCAGGAAAAAAGCGAGCAGAGTTATGGATTATGATTTAGTGGTTAAGTCAGTCCAGGAGAGAGAACTTGTCTCTTCTACCCTGATGGTACTTGGGATAAAATACAAGAGAATGCAGTGACAGTCTCCTTGATAAATTGAGCACTAGAAAAGCCCTGAATGTAAAATTATCTAGCAGATGATAAATCTGCTATAATAAATAAAAAGGCAATAAAGCCAGAAAAAGTATTATCAGTGAAAAGTTAAACTTTCCTCCAAACTCTTTACACCTAAACTTTTCTTTTTTTTCCACTCTGGATCGCTAGGCATATGACTATTATGTAGTTATGTTTTTCAGTTCATAATCTGAGATTCTATTATGCACAACATCTTTGCCAGGGAAGTGAAAGTCATTTGTTTACATATTAGAGTACAGGTGAGTTGCTTCTGAAAAATATCCTCAAGGAACTAACTGTCAGGCTGAATGTGCAGCTGATTTGGGGTCAGATGTTCTAAAGTTTAGCAGACTCTAAAATACAGATAGGCTGACCCAAGTCTGCACAAGACAATATCTGGGGGGTATCCACACATGCTCTCTCTCCAGTAAATAACTGGCTCACCAGCAAGGATTCCAGACTACTGCCTTTTTTAAAAACAAAAAACAAAATCAAGCAAGAGGCCTATTTCAGCTCATTTGAATTGGCCAAAGCTGTGATCACATGCCTGAAAATACCACTTTCTGGGCTAGTACTGTGATGGATGGCTATACTTGGATAGATAAAGTATCATTGCTTCCACTTTAGTATCATCAGGAAATTTGCTAGAAGGTCATTGTAAGGAGGAACTATAGGATCTCTGTTCACGCACACTCCTCAAAGAATGGAAGCCAAGAATGAATGAGCTCAGACATGAGGAAAATGGATTGGAGATCATACACTGGAAGAACAACGCTACAGAAAACCATTAACGAATTATGGACTGCAACACATAAGGCAGTCCCTGCTAAGAGATGGGACAGAGAGCTTTGGGGAAACACAAAAAGGTGTCACTTCCAAGAAGCAGTAATGAGCCAAGATACTACTAATATCAAATAAGAAGACTGCTATCAATCAGGCACTACCCTTTATAGCGCACAACTTTCTCAGTTGATTATACCACCACTCATCAGACATGCATCTACATGACAATAAATTATGTCAATTACCTTTTCAGCACTGGGGCAATGCAGAGCCATAACATCTGGGGGACCTCTGGAAAGCCCAATATCTCAGTGCGGTACAGTACCTCCCTCAGAACCATAATGCACAGGAGGAGTGTGTAGAACATTCACTTCCTTTGAATTGTGCAGCAATCTCCTTTCCCTGTGCCTGGCCAGCCCTGCAGGGGTGAGAGAGATGATCTTTCCCACCTGCTCTCCATCCATGTTACAGTAGATCAAACCACCAGGGATACAGAGAGCAGTCCCTACATTTCCCCAAGCAGAGTATCTGAGGGTCCTTAGCTCTTGTGCAGTGGGGTGGGAGGGAAGTACCTTGTGGGAATCTGGGCCCACGTTGTTTTATTTATTGGGTATGCTTTTCCACACAATGCACATTTACAAGGTGGAATTCATTACCACAAGATTTCCTTGAAACTAAGAGCTTTGTAGGATTCAAAAAAGGATTAGACATTTATATGGATAGTAGGAACATCCAGAGTTACAATAGCATGAACTAAAAACAAAGTAACTAAAATAAAAACAAAAAACACATGAACCCTTATGCTTAGAACATAAACCAACCTCTAGAAATGGGGGGGAAAGAAGAAACTATCCTGATGAGCAGGTTATTCCATAACTGCCACCACAGGGTTTCTGAACCTTCCTCTGAAGAAGTGGGTGCTGGCCACTGTCAAAGACAGGATATTGGACTAGACAGACCATGGGTCTGATCCTGTATGGAGGTCTCTAGGTTTGTTTCTCTTCTTGCTTGTTCAAGTCTACACCTATGGATTGGATTTAGCTATTATTAATGGGAGAAACATGTTGTGACTGTCCACTCTGGGATTAGAGGTAGCCAGAAATTTTCTGGTGGAATACATTGCTGCCAGAAAGTGCCGATTTCTTTAAATCCAGATGTTCCACAGAGACAGTTTGTTTCAATCAGAGCTGGCAGAAAGCAGGCAGGTTTCCTGCCAGCTTGCCCACTCAGCTCCTTGGCAGCCCACTGGGCAGGCTGATGAGGAGCCGAGAACCTGGAAACCCAAGCTCCCATGCTCCTAACTTCCCAGGCAGACTGCTCCAGAGTCAGGGAGCCCAGGGCTTTCCCTTTTATGGAAAAGTTTGAAATAGTTGGTTTTCATTCCAAATCAGGAGAAAGCTAAATTTCAAAACACTGAAATCCTTTGCAAAACAGAATTACTTTTCTCTGCATAGCTCTACTTGGGATGCAAGAACGGCTTTACTCAGAGAGAAGCAGTATGCAGGTGGAGTCCCATAGGGCACTCTAGGGTATAGGGTCTTTAGAGAAGACCCACCATGGCACTAAATTTTAAAGCAACATGATCAGCAATTCCAGCAAAGGAATTACAAATTTTCACTGAAATGGAGCAGGCTGGCTGCAAAGTAGATCTGAGGCAGAGTAGCAGACCTAGGCTTTGTGACCGGCATTCTCTGACAAAACTGCCAAATGCTTCAGGAAATAAGGAATATATATGGTATTCCTCTCAAGAATAGGCTTAATGATGGAGTGGGTATGGACCATCCAGCTGCCTCTTAAAAGAGATTTGCTGTTGGGGGGAGAACAGGCCACCCAGTTGTCTCACCCATCCCAACAAGTGGTTGAGTAGGTGGAATTTTTAACCAATTTTTTTAACTTTGGTCAAATTGGTCCATTTCAGGTATTGTACAAAGGTCCAGTGAAGCTTTAGGAAGGGTCACATCCCTAGTAGCAAATTGCAGGAGCTCCCCACATGCTTCCATAGCACCCCTGTGTTCAGTAGTACTGTACCAGTTCAGAGCTGACCGATTCCTTTCATATGGTGTCTATCATATGTCAGTATGACATGCTGTCAAGGTTCCTTCCCCACCCTGAACGCTAGGGTACAGATGTGGGGACCTGCATAAAAACCTCCTAAGCTTACTTTTACCAGCTTAGGTTAAAACTTCTCCAAGGTACAAACTATTTTACCCTTGGACTTCCACTGCACCACCAAACTTTATCTGGGTTCCTGAAAAAACATAGTTTGGAAACGTCTTTCCCCCCAAAATCCTCCCAACCCTTGTACCCCACTTCCTGGGGAAGGTTTGGTAAAAATCCTCACCAATTTGCATAGGTGACCACAGACCCAAACCCTTGGATCTTAGAACAATGAAAAAGCATTCAGTTTCCTTACAAGAAAACTTTTAATAGAAGTAAAAAAGAATCACCTCTGTAAAATCAGGATGGTGAATACCTTACAGGGTAATTAGATTCAAAACATAGAGAATCCCTCTAGGCAAAAACCTTAAGTTATAAAAAAGACACACAGATAGGAATAGTCATTCTATTCATGCTATTTTCTCAGTCATTTAAAGAAATCATAATCTAACACATACCTAGCTAGATTACGTACTAAGTTCTAAGACTCCATTCCTGTTCTGTCCCCGGCAAAAGCATCATACAGACAGACACAGACCCTTTGTTTTTCTCCCTCCTCCCAGCTTTTGAAAGTATCTTGTCTCCTCATTGGTCATTTTGGTCAGGTGCCAGCGAGGTTACCTTTAGCTTCTTAACCCTTTATAGGTGAGAGGATTTTTCCTCTGGCCAGGAGGGATTTTAAAGGGGTTTACCCTTCCCTTTATATTTATGACACATGCCCAAAGGAGAATAAAGTGTCAACAGCACTAAATAACTGGAGTGTATTCAGACCACCCATATTTAATGGTTGTTTGTTTGTTTTTCAACAGAGAATATTTGGGGTTTTAGCGTATTTCAGAACACTGGAAAAAACAATTTTCCAAGCACAGGAAATTACCACTGTATAAATAACAATCATATCAATATCACTTCCCCTGAAGTTTTTATCTTCATCCCTAAAGTGCACGTGCAGGTTTTATACTAAGTCTCACTTTAATGGACTTCCCCCCGCCCTCCACACAGACATTGAATGTTTTTCTAAAGAAAAGCAAACTTCGGGGGGGGGGGGGGGGGAACAGACCAAACAAATAGAATTCTAGGAGTTTCATAATGAGTGTGTTGCTTAAATGATTACCCGGCCACTTTTGCCAATAGATCTCAGGCTTTTTTATTGAACTTACTACTTTATATTTGAAAAGGTTCGAAAAAAATGACTCTGCTTCCAATCAAGCTGTTTTGATATAAGGGTCATAGTATTGATAAGTCTAAGAGAAAATAGCTTTGAATTTCTCCCTAAAAAATGGGGATAGAGTGAGGAAGGCAGAAGGCAAACACGGGATCATAGGAATTGCCACTCTGGGTCAGATTTAAGACCCATCTGATCCAGTATCCTGTCTCTGACAGTAGCCAGCATCACAAGCTTCAGAGGAAGGTGGAATAAATTGTGCAACAGGCAAATGTGGGGTAATCTGCCCTCTTTGAAGGTCTCGTCCCAACCCCCAATAGTTAGCAGAGGTTTATGCCCTGAAACAGGAGATTTTACTCATGTTTACTCTTTTTCCTAGCATTGACTTTTATAACTCTGGGAGTTCTATAATCCATATAAATGTCCAATCCCTCTGACAATCCTGATGGTTCTCTGAAAAGCCCATCGTTTTGTAGTTTCATCTAAAAAATAACCTTTTGTTTGTTTGTTTTCCCTTGAAACAGGAGTTATTGTTTTCACCACTTGAAGGCTTCTTTTACTGTCAAAATCAAAACATTTCACCCCAGGAAAATTTGTGAACATATTTTTCTTTCTTTGGATGCAATTCTACCATTTTATGGCAAAAACCTGTGTTTGCTGACACAAATTCCTCTACTGCTCATGGGCACTGACTCTGTGCATGCTTCGCAGCTGGAGCACCCACAGGAAAAAAGTAGTGGATGCTCAGGACTGATCAGCTGTTTGGGGGGAGGGTGAAGAGCAGCCAGGGCCTCGGGGAAGGGGTTAGAACAGGGGAAGGAAAAAGCGGAGCGGGGGTGGGGTCTTGGGGGAAGGTCGGAGTGGGGGTGCGGTCTCGGGGCAGAGTGGAGGTGGAGCACGCCTAGGGAAAAATAAAAGTCAGCACCTATGCCACTACTCACTCATTAAATTTTCAAACACGGACCTTCAAGCTTCGCCTCACACTCTTAGGAGGTACTCCCTGTAAACATCCAGAAAGCTACCTCATTATCCACCTTCAAAGCTCTCCTCAACTCTCTCCTCTGCCATGATACATACAAAAAAAACTTGACAATGGTTAGGTTGTTGGTGTGCAGAGACCAGTTTATCACATTTAACAAAATTGTCTCATTGTTTCCTTGTACTCCCATATCTATCTATCCCCATCTGTTATCTCTTGTCTTAGACTGTAAGTTCCTTGGGGCAGGGACTGTCTTTTTCTTCAGTGTTTGTACCGCACCTAGCACAGGGGGGGCCTGGTCCATGACTAGGGCTACTGGGTAATACAAATAATAAGTAATAAAATAATAATAAATGTGAAATTTTGCCCCAGAAGGAGTTTACAAATTCATATGGCAACAGATCATTTTCTCACCTCTGTTTGGGCTACATCTTTCCGCATGTCAGCATGAAGCCCATTTGTTAAGTGTAGTTCTTGTCTTTTGAAGAAAATGCCAGCAACAAGACCTTGAGTAAGATTCAGGACCCAGTCTGCTATGAAAACAAGTTATGAACACATCCCTCATGTACTGTGCAGCATGTGGTGTTAAGAGAGAAAAAAATCTCTACACGAATCAGCAATTATAGCAACACTTCAGAAAGGCTGTGAAAAGAATGCACATATATATGCCAAACAACTCGTAATCTGATGAGGTTCAAGTTATTTCCCAGCGACAAATTGAAGGCTAATACTATAGCACTGTATAATTTCATAGTCAGAATGAGCAATTGACTATATCCCGACAATGTTATGAGACACTTAGTCTAGTACTTGGAGGAAGCTTTAAGATAGTGAATCATGCTCTCATGTAGGAAACCTGAGGAGGGAGCTGTCAAACATCTCAGCATTTGCAGTCTTCTGCAAATGTTCAGTCAAATCAAATTCAACAGAAAGATGTCTCTGTGTCTTTCAAGAGGCATAGAAGTTGTCCAAAAGGATTTTGTTTTCTTTTGGGCAGTGCCATAGCAACACAACCTATGAACCCTGCAGTTGCAAGGGGGCCCCAGATCCAGTCCATAGTTTCAAGGTTATTTTGATTAATGTAGAGCAGACTAAATATAGTGCAATTGTGGGATATTTGGCATTTATATGGCCCCTTGCACACTCAAAATCCTACTGCACATGTAAAGTCAAAAGAATGAGAGGATACACTGAACTACTTAGACACACACACACTGTGTTCCCTACTGAAATGGTACATTCCCTACCCATGACTGGTTGGCAAACCTCCCCTCTGCCCCCATACAAACTCTGTTCCTTAGAGATGATATATTCCCTGCTGGGGGTAAGCTTTCGCTTTTCTTCTTGATACTTGCAGGTATCTGTTACATGTTATGCTGCTGTTTAAAATTAGGTGCTCAGTGCATATGAATGCCCTTTGATTGTAAAGACTAACAAACTCAATAAGGATTTTTATTTATGGGAGGGACTATAGTGCTCCAATGCCCCAGTCAAGATCACTAGATCAGGGAGGCCGAGGGCCGCACAGCTTTGCCCCAGAGGGAGCCTAAAAAGTTGCCTTTCAATTTAGTATATGTTTTGCCTTTCAATTTAGTTGAATGTCCTCTTATCGTTGTATTATGATGAGAAAGAGTAAACAAGAGTGTGTGTGTGTGTGTGTGTGTGTGCGCTCACGCGTGCACCCGCGCATTACCTCACTCCCATTTTTGCCCTCTGTCTAGCACTACATGTTTGCACAGCCAGGCCCTGTTGCACAAGATGTCAGGAGGTTTTAGAAAATTTACATCAGGTGCAGCAAAAAGGAAGGAAAAAAGAGAAAGAGAGGATTAAGAGACATAAAGGTGAACTTGAGAGGTTTTTGACTCCTGGCATGTCTTCAAATATAGAATCAGTCCAGGAAACTGATCAAGAAAAAAGCTTATAAGTGCATTAACAAAATAAGGATCAAGAAATGTTGTCTGACAGCTATGCCGCTATATAGCATCAAATGGTAGAGAAAAGCCACAACTGAGAAGACATTCAGCTAATTCTAGTATCCATTTTTAATGTCAGAGATCCTTCAACAGGGCCCAAATTCAGAGAAGACAAAACAAAAATAGCCATAGTGAAACGCAGACCATTGCAAGTTAAAGGTAAAAGTTTTCCAAGTCACAACAGAAGGAGTTTTTACAAAAGAAAACTGTAAGAAAATTGAAAAACAGAGAAAATATACAAGGACACTGGCTTATATATTCTGGAAAAGTGGATGCAGTGTTCAGTTTTTGTTGCAAATTATTTGGTGTTGGTAAGCTTAGTCTCATTAATTTTGGATTGCACATGTGATATCAGTAATGAGGAACAAATGTCTGTCATTTTGAGGTACATTAAGATCCAATAGATGGAAGTCAACATTGAAGAGCACTTCGATCATTTCTGAATATGCAGGAAACTACCAGAAAGGGCCTGTCAGATGAAATACTATAGGAGTTATCCAGACATGGTAGGACATTTGATAATTGCAGGGAGCCATTTCTTAAATCCAGTGCTGAGTGACACAGCAAATTCCCCAAACTTGGTCAAAAACTCTTTTCAGTGTTCTTCAACAAATGTACACTACATTTGCTGCTTCAGCAAGTAGGTGGACAGTTTTGAAATCCTGTGAAAATAACATTAAAGCCTCTCTCTGACACAGATAAGAGAAAAAAATGGAAAGTGTTAAAGCTCTGCAGTTTCAGACACAGAATATGCAATCCGCACTGTTGAAATTGAGAGAAATGACAAAAGATAGTGGGGTATATGCAGAAGCTGGATTGCTTGTGGATGAACACTCCTAATTTCAGAGTAGTGGCCGTGTTAGTCTGTATCCGCAAAAGGAAAAGGAGTGCGTATGGCACCTTAGAGACTAACAAATTTATTTGAGCATAAGCTTTCGTGAGCTACAGCTCACTTCATCGGATGCATGCAATGGAAAATACAGTGGGGAGATTTTATATATACAGAGAACATGAAACAATGGGTGTTACCATACACACTGTAACGAGAGTGATCAGGTAAGGTGAGCTATTACCAGCGGGGGGGGGGGGGGAAATAAAAACCTTTTATAGTGATAATCAAGGTGGGCCATTTCCAGCAGTTGACAAGAATGTGTGAGGAACAGTAAGGGGGGGGGAATAAACATGGGGAAATAGCTTTACTTTGTGTAATGACACATCCACTCCCAGTCTTTATTCAAGCCTAAATTAATTGTATCCAGTTTGCAAATTAATTCCAATTCAGCAGTCTCTCATTGGAGTCTGTTTTTGAAGTTTTTTTGTTGAAGAATTGCCACTTTTAGGTCTGTAATCGAGTGACCAGAGAGATTGAAGTGTTCTCTGACTTGTTTTTGAATGTTATAATTCTTGACGTCTTATTTGTGTCCATTTATTCTTTTACGTAGAGACTGTCCAGTTTGGCCAATGTACATTGCTGGCACATGATGGCATATATCACATTGGTAGATGTGCAGGTGAACGAGCCTCTGATAGTGTGGCTCATGTGATTAGGCCAAAAGTTTTTTTTTCAGTCTCCTGCTGGTAATAGCTCACTTACCTAATCACTCTCGTTACAGTGTGTATGGTAACACCCATTGTTTCATGTTCTCTGTATATACAAAATCTCCCCACTGTATTTTCCACTGCATGCATCCAATGAAGTGGGTGGTAGCTCACAAAAGCTTATGCTCAAATAAATTTGTTAGTCTCTAAGGTGCCACAAGTACTCCTTTTCTTTTTACTCCTAATTTCAGTTTATTGTCTCACTTGTGGTTTTGTACAGCTTCGTGTTTAAAATTAATTTTGTTAGCAAAAAATTGCAGAGCTCAATGCTTAGTCTTGATGTCAGCAAATTAATTGAAGTTACTCTGACAGAAATACTGAATTATTGTGAAAAAGGACTTGAAGAGACATTGTTAATTGCTAAACAGATAGCAGAAGACATATCACTGCCTGTGGAACTAGCTGAAACATGAGCCAGCAAAAAACAAAACAAGTCATTTGCGCAATGCAGAAAAGAGATTTAGATTTGATTTCTTCAGGATTGCTATAGACACTGCTCTCATGAAGCTGTGAGAACATTTTTAATTATTGCAAGAGAACATGAATGTGTTTGCATTCCTGTGTAATGTAAAATTGGAAAAATTGATCAGTAACCTGGAATCAAATCTGATGGGTTGTGGTGGCAGTATTGTGGAAGTAGACATGTACAACCTGGTACATGAACTCCAGAGTCTTTCTGGTGTTTTCCCAAAGCCTAAGGATGCGTTAGACACTTCAATTAATTTCCAGGTGCGGTTTGTTCACGATGTATCCAAACACGTGTATTGCTCTACAAGTGTGTCTTACAGCTCCAATTTCTGTGGCACCTACAGAAAGAAGTTTCTCAAAGCTTAAGTTAATAAAAACTTATTTGAGGTCAGCCATGTCTCAAGAACATTTGGAAGGACTAGCTATATTGTCCATAGAAAGTGACATTTGCAAGACACTATCCTTCAAGGATGTGATAGATTATGAAAGAATTGTCAATAGAGCACTCCATTACTCAGCATAATCAAGGTAAGGAAAACATTCATTAAACTTTTTTCCCCGTAGTAATCCACTGACAAGAGTAAAATGCAACAGGGAATTTATTTGTTTAGCTTTGAAGGTATTTGCAGCCAATTACTAGTTGTGGATTTCTGTACGTCATTATCTGCATACTTTGATTAAACTGGTAATTGAATATTATGTTCACTCACTGGGGGCATCTAAACTTCTGTATACAACACTGTTTTTTGATAAAGAACTTGCACCTGCCAATAACTCACTGATCAACCCTTTTTTCATGTTAGCTTCCTGTATGACTCAGCCGGCTAGAGATGTACAGGAAAATGGCACCAAATCATGCCCTGACCAGTGCTAGAAGGGTCAACAGGAGCACTGCTGAGTAAGGCCACAGCAAGATGGGCTGGCAGGTTTCCATAGAGACAGGCAGTGATGAGCAAGAGGAATTTGCAGAACTAATTGGCACTTGCTGCAGACTGAAGCATATCACTACCTGGCTAGGGAGCTAGGTACACACCTGCCAATCATGCCTACCTATGGATATGGTTCCTTAGCCAGGATCCTCATATGTACCTATGTTTCAAGTTTTGTGGAGTTAAGTGATTTGTTGGGATGGCTACAGGGAGAAACAGAAATGTTAGGCAATTTGAAAATTTTAAAAATTAAAGGCTTTTAATCTCAAAAAAAGTGCCTCAAAATTCTCTATATTTTTTTTAGAACTGACACTAATGGTGAATGAGACTGAGCACTAGGCATTTAACAGCATGAGGTCATTTTGTTTTTGTAAAAGTCAGCCGCAGCTGCTAAGGAATCAGAATTCAAATAAAATAAAAGAAAGCAAAACAAAGAGAGCACAGTTGCTTTTCGATTCTGTAGAGGTGGAATATTTATTTGAGAGTCTGCAGGGCTGATTTGCTTGGCCTCCTTGATATTTGTTTTTCAGTAACATATTTTGGACTCTAGAATTTTTATTTTTTGCAATGGCAGACCTCTATCCAGAGTTTAATAATCATCTTCATACCAAATGTTCTCCCTGAGTATATTCACAGACTTAGGTGACATAGCCATAATAAGTGTCTAACACTTGAATGACCCATTTACTTGTGAGGTTATTATTGTGCAACCTGTCACCCTGCATTCTCTGGATAGTAACCTAGCTATCTACAGTAGGCACAATCTTATTTAATGGATTGGTCCTCACAGCTCCTCTGTGAGGTAGAGAACGTCTATTACCACTATTTTACAGATGGGAAACTAAGGCATAAAGAGTGTCACTGATTTGCCTAAGGTTGCACAGGAAGTCTGTGGCAAGGCAGGGAATTGAATCTAGTCCCAAGCTAGTGCCCTAATCATGGCCCGCCCTTTCTGTCTGTCCTAAAGATATAGTTTAGCTATAGTTTGAGTATAAACCACTTAATCAACCAGAAATTCCATAGGCGAATGTGGAAGAAAGATAATACCCAAACTAAATTGACTGTTTCATTGCATTGTTTCTACCAGTAAATAATTAAAGTTCTTTTTCAAATAGGTACTTTTGGAAATGACATTATTGCCTGGCAGGTAAAGCAGGGAATCTATGGGTAGGAGCACATAAGAAATATTTCAGCTCCTGTCTAATATCATTATAAGTAAATTGCTAAAGAAATATATTGTTTTAGAATATTATCATCATTATCTGAACATGACACTGTTTTTTCTTGTTGATTTTACAGTCTTAAAAGGTGAGCGGTGTTGCCATTTTAGAAGATAAGCACTCCTAAGTGCATAGAGCTATGCAAACTGGTTATCTCAAAGGGATTAAGATGGAGCTGCATGGCAGAGTGAGTACACAGAGCTAGGTAGCAAGGAGCACTAAGACCAGGCTTTCCCAGCTGAAATGCTGACTAGTTCACAAGTGAGAATGGTTTCAGTTGTTTCATTATGGCCTATTGCGGATGCTTTGTGTCACACAATCAGACACTGTTGGCAGTTTATGCTTAAGAGATAAAAACTGCAGGGCCATTGTTGGTCACACTTAAAGAGAGCTGGTAAAGCTGTGCAGGGAAAACTTTCACAGTATATGCCAAGTACCATCACTATTCATGGCCAAAGCCAGTGTCATTCGAAACTCACTTCCAGGAACCGTAAATCCAGCCCCAACCCTTAATAAAGCAAAAAGATAATTACAGCACCCTGTAACATTTTGCAACATCAGTTCTTCAAGTGAAACTGTCAAATCTAGGAGTTGTCTTATGATTGCAATTTGGGGTTGCCAGCCATTACATTGATTTTCAAGAGTGAAATAATACAGTAGCAAACCACAACTGCCTTTCTCACCTTCACATGGGGAAGCAACAACTTCCATGACTTCAGGAATTTCCAACCTTGTCCAACTCCATGGCAGTGCATTCTCCAGAGAGTTGTACACAGACAGAAGAAAAGGAGTACTTGTGGCACCTTAGAGACTAACCAATTTATCTGAGCATAAGCTTTCGTGAGCTACAGCTCACTTCATCGGATGCATACTGTGGAAAATACAGAAGATGTTTTTATACACACAAACCATGAAAAAATGGGTGTTTATCACTACAAAAGGTTTTCTATCCCCCCACCCCACCCTCCTGCTGGTAATAGCTTATGTAAAGTGATCACTCTCCTTACAATGTGTATGATAATCAAGGTGGGCCATTTCCAGCACAAATCCAGGTTTTCTCCCCACCCCATCCCCCCACACAAACCCACTCTCCTGTTGGTAATAGTTTATCTAAAGTGATCACTCTCCTTACAATGTGTATGATAATCAAGGTGGGCCATTTCCAGCACAAATCCAGGGTTTAACAGGAACGTCTGAGGAACGGGGGGGTGGGGGCGGGGGTAGGAAAAAACAAGGGGAAATAGGTTATCTTGCATAATGACTTAGCCACTCCCAGTCTCTATTCAAGCCTAAGTTAATTGTATCCAGTTTGCAAATGAATTCCAATTCAGCAGTCTCCCGCTGGAGTCTGGTTTTGAAGTTTTTCTGTTGTAATATCGCAACTTTCATGTCTGTAATCGCGTGACCAGAGAGATTGAAGTGTTCTCCGACTGGTTTATTTTTTTTATTTTTTATTTTATTTTTTATTTTTTTTATTTCTTTTTGCGAATACAGACTAACACGGCTGTTACTCTGAAACAGACAGAAGAGAACCTTTCTAGTCCATTGCCTAGACGGAAAGACCACTGAATAGTCCATGCAAAGACCATTGTAGAAACCTTTAAGTAGGCCATGAAGGATTCCGGGTGCATTTTTGATCTCATCAAAGCATTGTCCCATTAAAACCAGGTGAGTTTGCCGCCCCTTATGAAGGATCATTCCTTCAAAGTTTAGTTGTAATCATTGAATACGCCTTGGAAGGAAATTATCGAAGTTAGGTTATTAGAGAAAACAAAGTGCTAGTCTACACTACAAAGGTTTTGCCGGTAAAGTTATACTGGTATAGTTGTACCAACAGAGCCCCCAACAGAGACGCAACTTACACCAGCAAAAAAAGTTATTTTGCTGTGTAATTAAACCACCTCCCCAAACAACATAAGCTATATCAGCATACAGACTCTTTTTTTCAGTCAGAGCTGCATCTACACCATGGGTTTTACCAGCTTAGCTATGCCAGGTTGGTGAGAGGTTATTTCAGAACCATGACTAACATAGCTATGCCCAGAAAGCTTTGTAGTGTAGATCTGGTTCCAATCTCCTCTGACAACGTAGCATCTCCACTTGCAGGAATGTGCTTGACTCAAGATAAGGTATGACAGATATGGCAATATCCTGCAATATCCTTGGGAGTCCTTACTGAATTAAGTTTAAATATCTTTGGGGTCCATTGCAATAAATGAATGGTATTAATGTGGGCAGGGATTATATGTAACCTCTCTGGGGGAGAGATATGACGTAAGGCCTGGATGATTGAAGGAGTCTATTGAACAATGTGCCACACAAGAATGGATTTTGCAGGACAATAGTATGGAGTGGATTTCCTGGGAAATACTGAGAGATAGAGGCTAATGCAAATTCCCCACCTGTGGTTATGCAAAAATCCTGCCTTGTGAAGCTATGCCTTGAGGAGCCGGTCTTTGTCCGCTGCCCAAAATTGTGACATAAAGTACTTCACTTTAAGCATCCTGTCAGAAACAACAATGCAGCATGTTATAGGGCTTCTAGAACACTCAACATAACTAACACTCCCTTGTAGTTATCCATATTTTTAAATTAAAAGTGTCATAAGCAGAAAAAAGATCAAAGCCCTTTAAGGCCTTTACAAACATACGTAAACAAAGTAACGTGTTTATCCCTTTTTTATCATGACTCTTGTTGCAACAGCCTAAAATATTAATACTGTTGATATATCAAACACCAAGGAGCCTATGGGCTTAGTGAATCCAGACATATGAGATATCAAAATGATTTCAGCTCCCTATGTGATTTTAGAAAGTCTTTAATTAAAGTCAGTATGACCATTTCAGGGTTACCGAAGGGGTACAGGGTGAATCGCTACTGCTTGCTTTTAGCGTGGGGGGAGACTTGTCTGTGCCCCCTGGGGGAAACCCACCCACAACTACCAATTGCTAGAAATACAGGAGCCCCATTCAGTGCTCCACAAGCCCCTCCCTTTCTCTCTGCAGGCTAGTTATTTGAACCCCCCTAGCCCTTCGGCTCCCTAAGTGAGTCATTGGGGCAGAGCAGAAAGAACCTGTGGCTAAATCTATGGAGATACTTAGCCCCTAGAGTTCTGCTCTGGCTCAGAAGCAGACGTCCCTCTAACCTATCTGTACAATCCACTTCACTGAACTCGAGTGCCCAGTCTCTTGACTTCTGGACTCCTGCAGTACACACAGATTCACTGTCTCCATGGAAGCAGTGCCCCCAGTTCAGTAGGCTCATTCTGAAGACGGTGATCACAGGGGAAACGTGTCTGTCTGGACATGTCTGGGCAAGTCCCCAGGTATAGACTCATACCTTTGTACCCACATCTGTTGCTAACTTGGGGCACTGGGATCACAGTAAGATATTTAAAATAAGTCAACTGGTCTTTTCCACTGCCTTAATTGATATCACAAATAAGAATCCACTAGTGCAAATAAGAAAAGAGTTTACAAACAGCTGGTAGGTTTTAGCATTTCACTTAAAATAACTTCATATAAAACAAATTAATGAGTAATGTGGAAAGAGTCATAATAAATTAATATATCTAATTAGAGCCAACCTCAATGAGATTACATTAAAATCTCATTTTGTTCTATTAAAAATTCAATAAAACTGTGCCAATTAAATTAAGCAATCAGTAAGAGCATGTAGATTTACTTGAAGTTTCATCTATTTTATCTGGTTATTAGAAGTCATTTTTAACAGCCTGTTGACAATGCTCCTCTCCACAGTGCTGCAGTGAGTATCAGGTGTCAGCTTTCAAATCTACATGGACAAATCATCCTCGCATTGCCATTTAGCACATCTGCTTCTGCAGGTAATTGAGTTCTCATAGGAAGCACACTGCTTGTAACAGTGTGGGAGAGAACATTTTGTGGGGGGATAATTGAATTTCAAGATAAACTGAAATACAGCATAAAGCCATAAAAATGTAATTAGAAAGATACATGTGCTCTCAGCTTGTAGATTAACCCAACAGAACAAACTGATTCATATTTCTATTTTCATTTTATAGTCTGCTAGTAAAGGGGTGGTTCACATTCTGGAACTACTACTCTTAAGTGTCCTCCCTTCAGCAGTGTTTTCCCATGGAACATCACTGAAAATGGATCAGGGCACCTTTATGGCTCAGAGTCCACCTCACACTTTTCAGCTGTTCTTGCTCGTTATAAAACATCATTAGAATATGGTATCTGAGGTACAGGCATAAAATAACATGGCTTTAGACATCTTTTCTGTAGAATAGCGGAAACATGAAACTGTCATGGCAGTTGTCTCGTTGCTCTCGGTCAATATCTTTACATTATCTTGGGATCTATGACAACTGAGAACAGAATTTGGTTAAGGGTAAGTGACTGGTCTCCATCCAAGAGTCCTCCTCATGGCCTTCATTTATGATACTGAATGTCAGAGGCTGGTGGATCAGGTTACATTTAGAAGATGTCCTTCATGGGGTTGATTGTCAGGGGTGGCTTCTCTCTGCCCATTTGCTGGTGAAGTCTTCAGGTGGCAACTGGTGACCTGTCCTTCCTTCACTAATGAAGCTCTTAGGTGCAAGTAGCATCTAATAATCATTCCAATAGGCACTGCTTGTGATTAGAGCAGGTCGAAAAAACTGAACCATTTCCCTTCAGAGAATGCAATTAGTTGAAGTTTCAACTTGATGTGAAATTATGCCCATTTTGCTAAACATTTGTTTAGGAGAAAAAACAGGAAAAAAGTTATGACAAAGTCAAAATGTTGCGTTTCAACATTTTCCAAATGAAACATTTCAATTTTTGTTTTGAAATGACTGTTTAGAATATTTTTATTTTGTATTATTGGCAATATAAATTTTAAAAGAGTCTGAACTGAAACAAGTCTTTTGTTAAAATGAAGCATTTTGATTTTTTTCTGATTTTTCTCACTGCAACTTTCAAAATGTATATGTTTTCCCCGAATCAGAACAAAGACAAATATTTAAATCTCAAAATCCTTTTTGAAATGGAATTTCCATCCTCCATACAACTCTACTTGTGATATGTATAGCTGTGGATTGAAGGGAGACATTGTCATTGTGCTTTCTATGTACTGCTACTTTTAAATGTAAAGGAGACTCCCTGAAGAGGCAACTCTCAGTTTGTATTGGTGTTCAGATGTGGAATATTATACACTGAATCGCTGTGATCTCTGTCACACATGCTGTCACATGGAGACTCCTTATTTCTCTGTTGTTTTCTTCAATCTGAAATCTATCCAGATATACAGGGTTTGGCTTTGTAGTATGGGAAAACATAAATTTTGAAATACTGTTCAGAAGTGTTAACACCACGTTGGGACTTCCCTTCAACTTATGCAGTATGCCACATGATTCTTAAATCCCAGACCTCAGGAATCCCCTCCTCGCTTCCCTGCCCATGAGATTAAAAGCTCTCAAGAAAGCAAGAGAAATAGGACCTGTTTTATAAACATATATTTGAACAGCTTTTATAAACACAATATTTAACAAAGAAATAGGCATTCCAGGTCTATCTGCCATTTTAGTGCAGTGCATATACTACATGTTATTAATTTGGGGCCACTGGGCCAATCATATAAATCTATGTGAAATTGTTTTTTTAGAAGGTGGATTTGTGATCCAGTATGCCATAGTGCCTCCTTTGTATCTTTTAAGCACATAATACCTCATAAACATATTGTAACAACCTGTAGCATAAAGCCACTGCTGCGGTAGCTGACATTCAAAACATTAATACCCCAGCTGGTTTACATTTTTAAAATGTATTAAAAGGGCTTTGTCTGCATTAGAGACTGAAAAAAAATCTCTCTTTTTTTTAAAAAAAACATAAAGGTTGAATTATAGAAGCACAAAAATAAATTTGAAACTAGCAGAGATTAGTTTAATGGGGATTAGATCTGGATTCTTAAAACATGGAACCAAAGAGTTTCTTAGCTCAGACTCATCACTGAGATACTAGTAGAAAAAAATTTAATTAAAAAAATATATATGCAGGAATTTATTAATAAAAGGTATTGAAAGGCTGACATTCACATGTTAGGGTACAGCTTAGACTAAATTTCTGTGGTTATATTGCATAGAGATTTAAAATGCAAACTTGACAGCCCCTTGAGTCTAGAAAAAACTACACAATACCACACTAATGTTGAGAGCATTTGGGAAGTAGTAACCCAGGCATTGGGATAAAAAGTTCCTCTCTCTCTTTTCTTGGCATTTTGGATTAATTTCTCTTTACATTCTCCTTGCCGTGACAAATTATATTAAATTATATCACTTTAAGACAATCCCACCAAAAACCGTCTAGAGTAATTTAGGGTGTGCTGTGCAGATGAGGGCAGGATTCTAAATTGAAAACATTGGGTATCCTTAAAATCAGTAGCCCAGTCCAGCATTTATGGGATTTTTCATCCTTTACATTAGTGGGGATTTTGATGCTCAAGGATGCAGGATCAGGCCCAAGTGAAGTAAATTTGGTTAAAAAAAAAAAAGAAAGGGATGGTATCAAGTTTAGCATTCCATTTCAAGGACAAATACCAGTGTAATGTCACTACCGTATCACATTGCAAAGAAGAGAGTAAACAATTAAAAACCTGTCAAATAAATTAAAAACTAATAATCGTAAAAGGAAGCTGACACTTTGGTATGCTATTGCTTGGCCAACTGCTAGACACTGTTAAATTAGCCAAAACATTTTTTAAAAAATAGATCTCACCTTAAAATGACCATGAGCTTCTTTGCTTTCCTAGGTGCAAGTGCTTTCCCCTGAGACCTACTCTTCATCATCATTTGTATTATCATTAAATGGATTTTACACACCATTGACATCTGGAGAGATAATGCAATGATCACAGGGATTCTGAACACTGTTTTGAAATATCATTTTTCAATACACGCAATATTTTTAGACAATATTTAATCACTGTTTTTTTCTGTTAGGGAAAAGATATTCTCTGTTTTTCATTCCTTCCATCCTAAGGAAGTGAATTACTATGAGACTAAGGTAAGTCAAATACATATTTATCCTTGATTTATACAAAGTGGTATATAGACAATCAATAATTTACACCATTTACTACATTATTTAGCTTATACCTTGCTCCCCATATTGTAGCTACAAATATGGTAACCCTGCTACAGCCTATTGCCTGATGGATCACCCATAGCAAGCTCATATCTTCATGACATTTAGAGGATTTAGAATACCACCTAGGAATACTGCATTAATTACCTGAGATATATGTGGAAAGATAGAAGAGTTTGGGTTCAATAAAAATCCTGACCCATGTAAGTGTAATTCAAAACATATATTGCCAGAACCACTTTCTGATCTGCAAAAGAAGAAGAAAAGGCTGAATAAACCGATCAACATAGCATGTGATTTTAGCATTCAATTATACTTTGAAAATCCAAATCTATCATGTACTCCTAAGTGTGATAAAACTTTGATTGTTCTAACAGATGCTGCTGATATTAGATTTGAGGTAGTGCTGTCTCACATAATGAAGGGATAAAAACATCTACTGGTATATATAAGCAATAAACTTATCTTACTATAGGGAAAGAGTGTGCTCAGCCTTTAAAAAAAAAAAAGGTATATTTAAATTCTTTCCATTAGTAGATTTTTTTCAAAGTTTTCCTTTAGATTCCTCTTCCACCCCATCAAACTGAAAAGGTCATTTTAATATAGTCATTTATTCTGCCTCTCTTTCTGGTCCCTTTCACTGAATTCAATGGAGATACACCAGTATAAAAGTCAATGTAGCAGAAAAGAGAAACAGATTCAATTCACAAATTTTAAGGCCAGAAGGGACCATTCTGATCATTTAGTCTAACCTCTTGCATAGCACAAGCCATAAGACTACCACAAATTAATTCCTGTTTCAAGTCCACTAGCTGTGGTTGGGCTAGAGCATATCTTTTAGGAAAAAAATCCCATCTTGATTTTAAAATTGCCAGCGATAGAGAAAAGGAGTACTTGTGGCACCTTAGAGACTAACCAATTTATTTGAGCATAAGCTTTCGTGAGCTACAGCTCACTTTGTGAGCTGTAGAGACAATTTTTGTCTCTAAGGTGCCACAAGTACTCCTTTTCTTTTTGCAAATACAGACTAACACAGCTGTTACTCTAAAACCAGCGATAGAGAATCCACCACAACCCTAGATAAATTGTTCTAGTGGGTAATTACGCTCACTGTTAAAAATGTGTCGTATTCCTAGTCTGAATTTCATAGAATCATAGAAATGTAGGTCTGGAAGGGAACTCGAGAAGTCATCAAATCCAGCTCTCTGCACTGTTGTAGGACCAAGGAAACCTAGACTACCCCGACAGATGTTTGTCCAACTTGTTCTTAAAAGCTTCCAATGATGGGGACTCTACAACCTTTCAGCTGTAGAGTCCTTTCAGTTAGAAAGTTTTTCTTAATCTCTAACCTAAATCTCCCTTGCTGCAGATTAAGCCCATTACTTCTTGTCCTACTTTCAGTGGACATGGAGAACAATTGAGCATCCTCTTTATAACAGCCTTTAACATATTTGAAGCCTGTTATCAGATCCCTCCTCAGTCTTCTTTTCTCAAGACTAAGCATGCCAAGTTTTTTTAATCTTTTCTCATAAGGTCAGGTTTTCTAAACCTCTAATAATTTTTGTTGTTCTCCTCTGGATTCTTTCCAATTTGTCCACATCTTTCCTAAATTGTGGTGCCCAGAATTGATTTTGTCTAGCTTCAACTGCCTGCCACTGGATCTTGTTATAGATTTGTCTGCTAGATCAAAGAACTCTTATCAAAATTTTGTTCCCCATGTAAATAATTATAGACTGATCGAATCACCCATTAACCTTCTCTTTAATAAGCTACATAGATTGAGCTCCTTGAGTCTTTCATTATAAGACGTTTTCCAATCTTTTTATCATTCTTGTAGCTCTTCTCTGAAGCTCTCTCCAGTTTTTCAGCATCCTTCTTGAAGTGTGAACGCCAAAACTGGGCACAATATTCCAGTAGTGGTCTCACCAGTGCCAAATTCAGAGGTAACATAACCTCCCACCCTACACCTCCTCAATATTCCCCTGCTTATACACTCAAGGATTCAATGACTGTAGGGGCTTACTTCTGTGAATTAAGGATTCCTTATAGGGTGGAATGAAGTGTCTTATATTCTCACTTTATTGACCCTATGGGTTCCACCTACATTGATAACTAAAAGGAAAGGTGTTTTGACCAAAGTAACATTTATGCAATCAAAAATAAAGGCTGTCTGATCAGCTTCTTACCCTTTAAATCTCCCTTTATTCAAAAGACAAATAAAAACATTTCAATTTCAAATAATGTTACAAGCAATCTTTCATTTATTTACCTTCCAAAATTCTAATTTCATTCCCAAACTTTCAAGATCGGCTATACAAGAGGCTGCACAATTTTCCACATTCTTCCTCTCATTTGTCTTCTCCTTTCCTCCAAGTACTTTTTTTTTTTTTTGTAAGAACATGTCAGATCTGCTTTATGGCTTAAACAGGGTGAACAAAAGGCAAGAAACATCATTAAGTATCAACCTTTCTAGTTTTAACAGCCTGAGTGCGGAGATCTTAGACTCCAGAATTCAAAAACATGATCTAATCTAACAGTTATGACTTCCCTTTTAATTTTTTTAATGGGGTCTGAGATATATATATTTGGGGAGAGGGAGGTGAAAGTTAACCCAGTTTACCATGTCACTCTACAAATCAAAAGAAAGCAATCCATTATAGATACTTTTGAGGGCAACAGTGTTACAGCGGTATTCCTGATGGGTTTAGAAATTATGTCCTGTGGAACCTCACAGGCATTAAGCCTGAAAATAAAACCATTAGATCTTCTAAACAAATGGAGCCACTATTGGGGGGATATATTTTTCTGCTCACAGTTGGGTTTTTACTTTTCAAAATTGGAAACACACCACACTGAGGAAGTAATGACATTGCAGTAAAATACTCCAAGCTCAATTTTTATTCACATTGATTATTTTTTTACATTTTGAAGTATTGCCTTTGTACATCCATCTGCAAATGTTTATCAGACCGGATTTCAAAATCTTTTGTTCATTAAACCATTTTCTGAGAACACTATTTCCCTTTAGTTATATCTTTGGGCAAAGTGGAAGAGAAATGTGACATGCCTGTTTTTTCATTCACCTGCCAAATTCATAATCCACATTTCTTTCTTGAGCCCCACTGGTCAGAAAATATGAAATTACACTTCTGGTCTGCCTTTTACCACTATAATATCAAGCATGCACACAAGGAATGTTCCTTCCAACCAGAATTTGAATGGTCTCATGAGTATTTACCCTGCCTTTCTCCACTTTAATTCTTTTTTAACTATTTGCATGTGCTCAAAAAGTGAAATATGTATTTTAGAAGGGTGGAGAGGGCTATTGAAAGAGGAGTGCTGCAATAAGATTTCAGACCTTCCAACTCCAGGTTACTTAGTTTTTGATTTGTATCAATGCCCATCAATACTGCCAGCCTCATCAAACCGAAAAATTTTTGATGAAGAAGTGGAAAGGATGACACACATGGTCAGCTGCTTCTTAAGAGCGAAACATGTTATCTTAATGGCATTCACTCCAAATCTAGAGAGTATGTCATGGTCCTTTGGTCATAAGTACTCTTTGATGGAGCTCAGAATGTCATTGGGCAAACTTCTGTGAACTTTTGCTGTTGGTTAAGCCACAATCTAAGTGTTGTTATAACACACAGCAAAAGGCATTCTGAGAACATGTCAGCTTATGTACGTTTTAACTTTAGAGAACTGTTATGTGAAAGAAAGCTCTTTATGCCATCATGTCGCAAAACTGGCAGAGAAATGCCCAACTTCTGCTGTCACAGGCTGTAAAATAAAATTTAAAAATTGTCTTCCACAATGCAGGGGCTTCGCAACCTAGTGGCTGGATGTGGTTTTTCCTAGGTCAGTCACTCAGAGCACAGGTTTTCCCTCAAAGTTTCTCTCTTTCATTACCTTTTCCTCAACATGTTCCAGAGTGCCAGATCAGTGGTGGCAGGACCCTACACAGACAGTTATACAAAGGATCCATATCTGTAGCATACTATGAAAAAGTGATTACCTGGTGTACCAGTTCAAAAGCTGGAGGTCACAGTTTATGGTTATAGACCAATTTGCTATTTCCATGAAGCAAACAGTCAAGTGTTCTCTCAGTTGTTCTCAAGATGGAAAAACAGGGATCCTTATGCAGAAAATTAATGGTAGGTAATCTTTTGCAGTTGATCCCAGATACATTTTTGGGGCCCAGTCATACAAGGTGCTGAGCACACTCAGCTCTTATTAGCTCCAAGAGACAGAAGCACCAGAGTGAAGTAGGCACACTGCTATTGGAAGTAGCAGGCCCTCTGCAAGTAAGTGAATTTCACCCAACTTGAGTAAGTATCACACATGGGAAGAGGCTGTTGGTCTCTCAGATAATCGAGTCCCAAACCATTTAAGGCCACTCATGCCCCATAGAGCCAGATTCATTCCTGGTGTAGTCAATGGAATTACTGCAGGGATGAATTTTGCCTATTAGCTTCAATAAGACTACTCTCCTAAGTAAAGGTTGCAGGATCAGGCCCTATATTTTTATTCATTTTAATACATAATCATTGAAATATCAAAATTATTTACTCCTAAGTAATAATTACACTAGTAAAGAAAAACTTGTCCAAACCTAACTCTCATTCTGGATCTGGTAGGTATCTTCCCCAGAAAAACAAAAACTTCCATGCCTATAATTTAGTGATGGAAGTGGTATCAGTTTAGCAAAGCAGCTGATGGTAGATATGGGAATGATTACTCTGAAAGAGAAAAACCAGGAAAAAAGCCTAAGATTCATTACAGTAATATTTGTTTAATAATTCATATAATATTAAAATATAATGTAAAATAATCTCTAAAAGGGAAGTATTGCTGGAAAAATCATGAAACAATTAATATAGTCAAATACTGCAATCGTTAGAAGACAATTAATGCCTAATAAAACATAGAGGGCAACTTTTTAGAACTTTAAAAAAAAAAAAGCGCTGAACTTTGTCCCACCAAATAAAACTCCTGCTGCCACTTTGTCTCATTTCTGAGGAGTGGATTGCTTAAAATTAAAAATAATATAAAACAGTTTTAATATGGGAATGTTTTGGTGAAGAGAAAGCCTCAGGAAAAAACAAATTTGTTGTTTACCTTGCTTTTGTAGGTACATCTTTATAAATTTGTTAGATTAATCTTTCCCTCATGTCTTGCTTTGAAAATCTCATACATTATTTCCTTCTTGACCTTTATATCTTCCTGTGTTTTTATTAGAGTTTTATTATTGTTGTTGTTGTTTTTAATTAGGTGGCTCATTTTAAATCTTGTTGTGAAGTTCTGACATTTTAAGTAATTTATTTATTTACTTTCCTGATTAAAAATGAATTTAAAAAATTATTGCCAAAAGAGTTGTTTTAATTATGCATGTATCTAAAAATATGAGTTTCTTGTGGTACTTATTTGAGGTAGGTGTTTTTACTGTGTGTGCATGAAGATGAATACCTGAATAAAACTTTCTTAATTGCTCCTTTAATTGTTTCTCCCCTATGCATTATACTAGAAAGTCTAAAATAATGGAGTGTCTGTTACTTTAGGAATCTCATTGCCAATTACATTGAAGTAGCCTTTGAAAATTCATTTTCTAACAGTAAACTGATTCTTCTCTGTGATCAATGAAGAAAAATTAGATGGAGGAAGTGTGTTTTCTTCTGATTTTCAGAGTTCACACCATCTTTTCACTCAGTGCTTATTTCTGGATATTTATTACTGTCTGCCACTTCATGGTAAAATAGTTACTTTTTGTCAGGGTCACAGAAAGTTCAGGATTATTAAGAATCTGTTCCTCTCTGCAATGGTGTTAACTACTGGATAACTCTGTCAAAGTCTTTTATTAAAAGGGACAAGATTATAGTCTCCAGAAGATATACTGTAAAAGGGTTTTCTTTTAATTATCTCTCTAGTACATTAAGATTGATGCTTACCTAAATAGAGGACAAACTACCAGATCAGACAGTTATGAACAGGATTGTCCATCAATCCTACCCTGCTGCTACCCATTTCAAAATAAAATCAAACACTTGCTGGATCTTTTATAGACAACATATGACACCCATGTAGCTTTATAATCTATCACGCAATTTGGCAGAATGCAAGACATCACAGAGAGATAGCACATAAATGATAGTGATATCCATGTGATAAATTGTATTTACCATGCACCTTTGACTGTCACTTGCACTCCGCCTACTAACCCACCAAATATATAAAACATCACATCTACTGCAGAAGAGATGGGAAATCCTGGTTCCATCATAGTTAATGGCAAAACTCCGATTGATTTAATTCAGTATCGCCAGGATTTCACTCCTGGTCTTTGCCATTCGATTGTTTTCATGTGGGGCAGGGAAAAACAAATGTATTTTTCTCATGATTAAAAGCAGTTTTCACAAACTTAAGGACCTGATCTTGTTCTCTTTGGAGTCAATGGGCTTTGCCACCAACTTCAGCTGAAGCAACAGAAGGTCTTTATATTTGTATCTCAAATACTTTTTATACATACTCATGCATATGTATTATTAATTATTATTATTATTATTATTTGTATTACAGTAGTACCTACTGGCCCCAGGCACAGATCAGGTCTCCCCACTGTGCTAGGTGCTGTACAAACACAGAACAAAGAGACAAAGAGCCAAAGAGCCCATAATCTAAACACAGGAGAACAACCAACAGGTGGATACAACAAACAATGAGGCATTGCTAACACCATCATAAGCAATGGCTAAGTACAATGGCTAAGTACAGCTGCCGAAGAATTAATTCAAAATGGTAAAAAAAAGTGTCATAATTTTAAAGGAAATGCTGGGGAGGATCTAAGTTTTTTCATAAAAACCACAAAAGTAAAAAATACCTTTTTCCAAAAGCCTTTTTCAAACACACCCCCAAAATAATTAATTTTGATAAAGTTCAGTTTTGCAAACCAAAAATCAAACCAAATGCTGTTTTATTGAAACCCTCTCCCCAAAAAACACTATTTTTTCCTGTTTCCATTTGTTTCAACCAAAAAGAAAATTTTCTACAAAAAAAAAATTCATTTTGGTTGAAAAAGCATTTTGCGTACAAAAAAGTCTTGACAAAAAAATTATTTCTCAGGTCTACCCCTTGTATGTATATATGGATGTAGGCAGTGCTTCATTTTTGCCAGGGCTGAAACCCAGCACCTCTAGACTTGGCAGTTCATAGCCCCAGTATCTATGGTCTTGCCGCATCAGTTTTGAAAGTTTAAAAAAAATGGTTGTTCTTTATTAGAATTCATTAGAAATTAAGCACTGGGTGTATGCATGTGTCACTTTAAAGGTCAAGGCAAATGTTAACAAATGAAGTATAGTTACATCAATTTCCATATCACTCATGTGATCACTAAAGCGCACTGTAACACTGGAGAAGTTACCTTGTGGGTGTCAAGAGTATAATACAGAGGAAAAAAGTGCTAAGTGTAATTTGGCAGCAGAAATAAAGGCCAAATACTCTGCTGGTGTAAATAGCTGCAGCTCCACTGAAGTCAAAAAAGCTGGGTCAGTTTATAGTGTAATAGAATTTGGGAGCGGGAGGAAGAGTCAACATTGCTTCTTTTTTCAGTTAGCTCACAAGAATTGAAAACTAGCGGGAAAAAATATTTTTTTTGGCAAATTCATTCAATACCTCCACTCTTCCCACCTGCATCTGAAATCCATGCAATGAGCAGTTCTGCTGCACTTTCTCCTACTTCTTTAATTTTCTTACTTACCTGTACTACATACCATACATTGCAAACACTATTGCATTGTTTTTTCATAAGGCCTTCTCTACTTGGATGAGAACATTTATCTGGATGTGAACATATGCCCAGATTCGCAGCATTTCCATTATCACATTGAAAACTCCTATAGAATCCTGCATTATGGTATTACATTATTAGTTGTATGAGTCATTTCCCACCCTAGCCATAATTTGTATTCAGTAAAGATTGTGTGGGTTGATATAAAAATTGCATAAATTTGTAATTAAAGAAAAAATGCTCGGCTGTTTGGCCACAGTTTTGTTTGCTACATACAGTGGTTGCCCTTAAAGACTTTACAGTTTTGTCCTAGATAACCTGCAGCGGCTGGTGCTGGCTCAGGGGCTGCCTAAGCCGGGCAGCCCCAGGGCCAGTAGCAACAGTATGGGTGTGTGGGAGGGGACTCAGGGCTAGAGGCAGGGGATTGGAGGTTATGGGGTGTGCTTACCTCGGGGTGGGGTGCTCCCACTGGCATGACCCTGCAGCTCCTAAACAGCGGAGGGACCAGAGTGGGGGGCTCCATGCCACACACTGCCCAGGCCTGCAGGCCCCACCCCCACAGGTTTCCAGCCAATGGGAGCTGTGGCAGCCAGCGCTGGTGCTCCTCCACCACCTAGGAGCTGCAGGGACGCGGAGCCAGGTAGGGAGACCCTGCCAGCCCCGCCAACCCTGCCCCACCAGCACCAGCAGGGGTCCCGGGCCACCTCCCCCAGCACCCACAGCACCCCCAGACATTCCCCAGAGCACCCACAGCCCCCCATCCAAGTTTTAGTCACAGGTATTTTTAGTAAAAGTCATGGGTAGGTCACGGGCCATGAATTTTTGTTTAGTGCCTGTGACCCATCCATGACTTTTACTAAAAATAACCATGACTAAAACATAGCCTAAGTTATAATGGATCACAAATTGAATGAGTCAACAATATGATGCAGTTTCAGTAAAGGCTAATATAATTCTGGTGTGTATTAACAGGGGTGTTGTATATATCACAAGGGGAAAATTATCCCACTCTACTTGGCACTGGTGAGGCCTCAGTTGGAGTACTGTGTCCAATTCTGGATGGAAAGATTGGACAAATTGGAGAAAGTCAAGAAGAAAGCAACAAAAAAATGGCAAAAGTTTTAGAAAACCTGATCTATGATGAAAGATTTAAAAACTGGGCATGTTAGCCTTGAGAAAAGAAAACGAAAGGGGGACCTGATAACAGTCTTCAAATATGTTAAGAGGTGTTATAAGAGGACTGTGATCAATTGTTCTCCCTGTCCACTGAAGTTAGGACAAGAGGTAATAGGCTTAATCTGCAGCAATGGAGATTTAGGTTAAATTTTAAGAAAAACTTTCTAACTATAAAGATAGCTAATCTCTGGACTAGGCTTCCAAGGAAGGTTGTAGAATCCACATCATTGGAGGTTCTTAAGAACAGGCTGGACAAATATCTGTCAGGGATGGTCTAGGTTTACTCAATCCGGCCTCAGTGCAGGGGGCTGAACTTCATGAGTACGAGGTTCCTTCCATTCCTGAATTTCTGATTCTAAGATTCTAAACCAGATTCCTAAAGGTGTCAATCATACAGCACTATTCTCTAATAAGAAAAGGAGGACTTGTGGCACCTTAGAGACTAACCAATTTATTTGAGCATGAGCTTTCGTGAGCTACAGCTCACTTCATCGGATGCATACTGTGGAAATTGCAGAAGACATTATATACACAGACACCATGAAACAATACCTCCTCCCACCCCACTCTCCTGCTGGTAATAGCTTATCTAAAGTGATCATCAAGTTGGGCCATTTCCAGCACAAATTCATTGGAAATGGCCCAACTTGATGATCACTTTAGATAAGCTATTACCAGCAGGAGAGTGGGGTGGGAGGAGGTATTGTTTCATGGTGTCTGTGTATATAAGGTCTTCTGCAATTTCCACAGTATGCATCCGATGAAGTGAGCTGTAGCTCACGAAAGCTCATGCTCAAATAAATTGGTTAGTCTCTAAGGTGCCACAAGTCCTCCTTTTCTTTTTGCGAATACAGACTAACACGGCTGTTACTCTGAAACCTATTCTCTAATAGAGGAACTTAGTAATGAGGAAAAAGATAAGTTCTATAATTGCCTCTGAAGCTTGGCTGATAGACTACTAAAACCTGATTTACTCCTTGTGATGGGTGAATTTAACGCTAAAGTAGGAAGCGATAGCCAAGCAATGGAAAGAGCAATGGGGATGTATGGGTTGGGTATCATTAACCAAAATGTGGAGAGATTCATTGTGCTTGGTGTCCGACCTTGTTCTTACAAGCACCCTGTTCCCTCATGACATACAAAAAGAAACTCAGAATTCACCAGATGGCAAAACATTAAAAAAAACAGACTGATCACATCTGCACCAGCTTGAGATACAGTTCATCTGCCCAAGACAGAAGGGCATATTGAGCAGCAGATGTTAGCAGCAACAACTACTTTTGCATTGCCAAACTGAAATTAAGACTGAGAAAGATCAACTTTAAACAGAAAGTGGCAAAGAAAATCAACTGTACAGAACTGAAAACAGAGTACTGTGAGAAATTCCAGCTTGAACGAAGGAACAAGTTTGAGGCACTGCCAGAGGCAGAGGAAGGTGAGACACAGACTGGACCTGAAAGAAAATGGGCAGTGCTCAGAGACAATGCGATTCAAGCTGCAGCAGTTACAGTGGGACATCAGCATAGACAGCGAAATAATTGGATACGCCCAAGAGATGTGGTATCTTATTGAGGAAACAAAAGTACAGACAAGGAACCTGCTGAATGCTCAGACCAATGAAATATTGGAAAAACCAATGGAGGAGTACAAGAAAGACGACAAAGCAGTGAAAAGCAACGCAAGGAAAAATAAATGGAGACATGTTGAAGACCTAGCAGTTGAAGCTGAAGCTGCTGCTATGATAGGAAATCACAGAGTTGTTAAGAAAGTGACTAAATCCTGTGTAAAAAAAATTCAAAACAGAAAATGGACCAATACAAAGTAACAATGATGGAAAGATGCTTGCAACTGAGATAAAACAGAACAACAGATGAAAGATATATGGCACCAAAACAAAACTGAGAATTTTCAATTCAAACATAATTGCAATGCTAACATATGACTGCGAGAGCTAAAGCTCTATTAAAATATTAGAAAACTAGATGCCTTTGAAAATAACTGCCTACAAAAGATTCTGAGCATTGGATAGAGAGACTTTATCACCAATGACGAGATCCGAGAAATTACCAACCAGCAACTCATCTCTATTACAATTGGAAGGAAGTAATGAACATATTTGAGCCATGTATTCCACATGCCAACACACAGATACCCACATGGAGCTATCAAGTGGAAACCAACTTGTGTGAGGAAACAAGAGTACTGAAGAAAAGCCTTTAAAAGAACCCTTAGCAGGAAGGTCAGAACAGCAGATCTCAACACCGTAGAGCAGATGGAAGCGGGGTGATGGAAGAGACTAGTTTCTGCCACATGCACCAACATTGGCATGAGAAAGATGTAATAATAAATAATAATGTGGGTCATTAAAAACATAGCAAGAAACTCGGGAAGCAGGAACGGTGTGATTTGAGACTGAATTTGTCAAAAAGCACTGAAAATGCATCCTGCAAATTTTGTGCAGATCAATGCATTCCTTCTTTGTATCAGTTTTGTTTGTTGTGTGATGTGAGCAGCATAATTGTAGTTATATATATATATATATAGCAACCATCTGCCATCTGTGTTTTATGCACCACACATACAATGAAGCATTAGAACAATTAAAATCAATATAGACAAAGTTCATGGTACAAAAATCTCTTATCCACTCAGACGGCAGATATTGTAAGGGTTATAAAGGTCAGATATATGCTAGAGACCAAGTTTAGTTAGGTCTTTAAAAGGTAAAAATCACAAAAATGTTTAAACTCCGCCAATATGCCTAAAGGTGGTGAGCACAGAGGACAAATCAACAGGAGATAACATTTCACTCTCTCCCTATCTCAAATAATAAAAAAGCAGCTATCATCAGATAAGATTCATAGGTAGCACAATATGGATAACAAAGGCATACACCATTGTCTTTAGATTAGTATGAAAGAGAAAGATCCACAAGCTACTGATGTTCTTAAAGCCTGTCCTCACACCATGGTTGAGAATCATCTGGCTTTCTAATGCAGCAACTTATTGAATATTGGGAAGGCCTTGGAATATGGTGCTCTCTTCAGCACTACAGTAATCAAAATAATACCAGTACATTCTGTTTTGTTAATATTTAATGTTGCCTAGTTTAGTGTTCACTAAGGTAACACACGTCTTCAGACAGTACCTACAGATGCTTGTATCGTGTGTGTGTGTGTGTGTGTGTGTGTGTGTGTGGAGGGGTGTCACATAAGCCTCCAGGGTCACGTTAGCAGATAAAGTGGTGTCAGGGAAAAGGTGAAGCACTGATCTTCCACACCAAAAGTCTGACACTCATGGAAATAAAGTGTTCCCATTGAGGAAGAACATAGAAATGCAATTCATTCAGCTCTTCTCCAGCCCCGGGGCCTCAACAGGAAGAGAGAGCTCCTCCTGCTTTGGGGCTGCAGCATGGGGGAAAAAATCCCAAATTTTAACTGTCATGTATCCACCAGCATCACAAAAGATCATCAGTCTTTTTAAAGGGATTTCTATAGCTGAGGCATCCTTTTAAGTTCAAATCATGGAATTTGTGAGAGTCATTTATAATGGGCCAGCCAATGAGTACAAAACTCGTGGCGAACGGGGGAAGTCCCAGATGACTGGAAAAAGGCTAATGTAGTGCCAATCTTTAAAAAAGGGAAGGAGGAGGATCCTGGGAACTACAGGCCAGTCAGCCTCACCTCAGTCCCCGGAAAAATCATGGAGCAGGTCCTCAAGGAATCAATCCTGAAGCACTTACATGAGAGGAAAGTGATCAGGAACAGTCAGCATGGATTCACCAAGGGTAGGTCATGCCTGACTAATCTAATCGCCTTCTATGATGAGGAGATTACTGATTCTGTGGATGAAGGGAAAGCAGTGGATGTATTGTTTCTTGACTTTAGCAAAGCTTTTGACACGGTCTCCCACAGTATTCTTGTCAGCAAGTTAAAGAAGTATGGGCTGGATGCACTATATAATATATACATTATATATATATATAATATATATAATGCACTATAAGGTGGGTAGAAAGCTGGCTAGATTGTCGGGCTCAACGGGTAGTGATCAATGGCTCCATGTCTAGTTGGCAGCCGGTGTCAAGTGGAGTGCCCCAGGGGTGGGTCCTGGGGCCGGTTTTGTTCAATATCTTCATAAATGATCTGGAGGATGGTGTGGATTGCACTCTCAGCAAATTTGCGGATGATACTAAACTGGGAGGAGTGGTAGATACGCTGGAGGGCAGGGATAGGATACAGAGGGACCTAGACAAACTGGAGGATTGGGCCAAAAGAAACCTGATGAGGTTCAATAAGGATAAGTGCAGGGTCCTGCACTTAGGACGGAAGAATGTACAGCTACAGACTAGGGACCGAATGGCTAGGCAGCAGTTCTGCGGAAAAGGACCTAGAGGTGACAGTGGACGAGAAGCTGGATATGAGTCAGCAGTGTGCCCTTGTTGCCAAGAAGGCCAATGGCATTTTGGGATGTATAAGTAGGGGCATAGCGAGCAGATCGAGGGACGTGATCGATCCCCTCTATTCGACATTGGTGAGGCCTCATCTGCAGTAGTGTGTCCAGTTTTGGGCCCCACACTACAAGAAGGATGTGGATAAATTGGAGAGAGTCCAGCGAAGGGCAACAAAAATGATTAGGGGTCTGGAACACATGACTTATGAGGAGAGGCTGAGGGAACTGGGATTGTTTAGTCTGCAGAAGAGAAGAATGAGGGGGGATTTGATAGCTGCTTTCAACTACCTGAGAGGTGGTTCCAGAGAGGATGGTTCTAGACTATTCTCAGTGGTAGAAGATGACAGGACAAGGAGTAATGGTCTCAAGTTGCAGTGGGGGAGGTTTAGGTTGGATATTAGGAAAAACTTTTTCACTAGGAGGGTGGTGAAACACTGGAATGCGTTACCTGGGGAGGTAGTAGAATCTCCTTCCTTGGAAGTTTTTAAGGTCAGGCTTGACAAAGCCCTGGCTGGGATGATTTGATTGGGGATTGGTCCTGCTTTGAGCAGGGGGTTGGACTAGATGACCTCCTGAGGTCCCTTCCAACCCTGATATTCTATGATTCTGTGATTCAAAAAGGAAAATCAGTTTGGGCCAGATTAATTGGCATGCTCCAACAGTTATGTGCTGCTCCGATGGCACAGAGCAGCTATAAATCCAATTTAAATTGTTATGCAGGGTTTTCAGAACCCAAAGCAGTGGTAGCTTAACTGTTTCTCTCCCAGCAGTGTCAGGAATAAATGAATACGGATGGACACAGCTTCTCCATATGAAAAATGGTTGGTACAAACAAGAGTGCTTTTACCTAAAACTACTCATTCATTAGGTCTTAAACACACACACACACACACAAATATACCGTAGACTATAACGCCCTTTGCTATAGCGAGACTTTGGCTATACTGAACCGTGATCCCTGGATCCCCACCCGCTGTGGTGAGGGGGCTGATAGCTCTTCTGGCCATGGGGCCACCGCTGGCACAGAGTGCTCCCCTGGCCCTGGGGACTCCGCCGGCACAGAGAGGAGCACTCTGTCCCCAGCCACAGCCACAGGGCTGGAGGAGCGCTGTCAGGTCCTGCTGCAGCCCGAGGGCTGGAGGAGCTCTCTCTTCCCATTGCAGCCCCGGGGCTGGAGAAGCACTGTCACCTCCTACTGTGGCCCTGGGGCCAAAGGAGCTTTGTCTCCCCAATCCACAATGAGTTCAGTGGGTTAATAATGAGGCCCAGCATGGTTTCATGGCTCTCAACTGAGACCAAGCAATAATCTTCTCACCGGCACTCTCAGTTTTCACCCCTGATTCTGCCCCTCATGTAAGTTCCCTAGGGGAGTACCCATGGTTTGCAAAAGCAGAGGTTCTGCAACCAATCCATTTCTTTACTACCCAGCACATCAGTGCCAAGAATAAAACAACTGACATAATTTCTCACTTGACCAGGCTACCAGCCTGAGCCTTGAGTCCCAGTAACAGAATGCATCCATAACTTGACTAATGAACTACACTACCCCGCCATTCTCCCCTCTTGCACAGTAAACCATTTGTACCAATCATACCCTTCTCTCCATCACTCCTGGCTAGTTCGCCAAATCTGTTACCCAGGGTTTTCAGAACCCAAAGCAGTGGTAACTTAACTGTTTCTCTCCAGGAGGTGTCAGGAATAAATCAATAGGGACACACCTCCTCCATCTGATAAATGATTGGTACAAACAAGAGTGCTTTTATCTAAAACTACTCTTTTATTAGGTCTCAAGCGCGCGCACGCGCACACACACACACACATATATGCTGTAGCAGTAGGTTCTGAGCACCCCAAACATTATAGTTACCCAAAGTCTGAGACAGTTTCAAGTTAGCAGCAGCCAGGCTTCTAGGGGCCTCCTTACATCCATCTGCTGGGGAGTTTAAGAGTCAGCGCCTTGCTCAAAGAAAAGCTACCTTGGACTACTCCAAAGTGTTTTTTGTTTTTGTTTTTTTGCTTAATCTTTTATAGCTAACTTAAAAAAGAACATAATTCAGAGTGACTCCTAGTGGGTCACCATACTACTCCCTAGCAGGTCACCAATTCTCCTAATTTCAGCAAACTGCTCATTATCTCTTACCATCGAAGTATTTCTGGTATTTCTAGTCATAACAATAACATTTGGAGAAATTAAGGTCAAACTTTAGACAAGAAAACTGTTGAAACTGAGCAAGTGTACTGCATGCACCAATGTTTCTAGTCACACCTACACAGAGGGTAGGCAGTTATCAGTTAGTACTATATATCCTCCCCAAAATCCAGAGAATCATGTGGAGTCACTGGGCATCATCTGTGTAACAGTAGCCAATGAAATATTTTGCAAATGTCTGTCCATGAGGTGGAAGGTAAATACTGAAGAGCAGCCAAGCCAAAGTAGACCACACAGGGAAACATCACAAACAATTCCAATATACTCTGACAGAAGTTGGCCCAGCATAATTGAGAAGAATCCTTTTGTCAGGTTTATCTGGAATCAGTTAACTATTTTCCTATTTTCCAAGCATCACAGCAGAGATTGATGAAGGATTTGTAGTAACATATAATGAGATGCTAATTACTAACCAGCATATCCTCAAAGATTCCTAATCACATACCCCAAGTGAAGAAAGGTTAAACTAATATGAATGTTATTCTAGTTATGCAGTTTATGAAGTATATCCAGTATTTAATGTAAAAAAAGAGTATTAAACTGTGCCTTAAGGCACTGATTGAAATTCACTTTTTTGTTACCACAGGTGCTTTGTTGTGTTTTGTGCATTCACTGAATCTGTGGACATGAATTTGTCTTGCTAATTTCTTTTCAGACTAACTAAACTCTGAGGGAAAATGCAGAATCACTGATTTCTGGAAAGTAATTGAGTTTTCATCCTTATAAACTAAAGTCAGATTTTCTTTAGTTAGTCCACTTTTCTTGTAATACAGCAGTCATCATCTTCATATAATCTGCAGTGACAAATATATATCTTTTAGATTTTCAGCATAATAATTTGAAACGAAGCTTTGTCTTTACCTCTATTTTGTCTGTTTTCATTTTCAATTCAATTGCAGCTAGGTTCAGTAAAGATCCACATGTACATACATTAAATCTACTTGAATAATGCAAGATACAATGTCATTTCCATGCAAAGTGAACCATCAGTGAACTACATGTTGCATGTTAATTATCTACCATCTTCTTTGAGAAAATTATGACCAGACTTTGTAAACATGATGGATAGCACAGGGCTATATGTCAAATATAATGATTTATAAAACAAAAAAAACTATGTTAAAACATATGTATCTGTCTGTGTTATTGCATCTGACATGAATCCATAAAAGCCAAGAAAAAATAAAAATGTATTCTGAAAGTCTGACCCAGCAATCTATCTATATAGACCCTTGTTGTGCCTACAAATTGCAGTCCCTGTATTACATACTATAATTTCAGCCACTGTTTGGAGAGCTCTAGCTATATTTTGGCATAGAGGGTGAGTTAAGTTTGAGAGCCAAATTCAGAGTGGTATGTATTGTCACTGGTTTTTACTGCACCTCTGCCCCACTTTGTGGCGTTGGTATGGGAACCCATGTTCCTCTCCATCCAGAAGAGAGTTTTAGGGCTGTAGTCCCTTTGCATTTTACTGTGCTTATCCCAGCAGGTCTGACCTTGGTTCAGCACCTGCAGTTCTGCTTTCTCTTTGGAACAATGACAAAGTAAATCACTGACAAGCCAGCTTTCACAAAGAGTACAGTACATTTATTTAGGACAAAAGTGTTACAAGAAAACAATACACGGTTTACACACATACTAAGCTTACTGGATATTACTATCATCTACATGGGATCCTAATAGGTCTGTATTCAAGTCTGTCAATACTTTCTTCTAGAGCGAGTCTCTTCCTGAGCCAGATCAGGCTGACTCTATACAGTTTGGGGCCTTAGACCAAGGTAAAACCAGTAAATGTCTTTTCCCCAGGGGGCAAAGTTTCAAATAGCTGTGCAGCTCCATAACAAGAATCGGTAATTTGCACTAATTACCCCCCTCTCAGTGATGCCCAATTCTACAGGAAACCCACCTAGCAAGTCAAGAACACAAAGATACATACACTGCTAATTGATACAGTAGTCTAGGAATAGCCCATGCACCCATAACATTTGGCAAATCTCAACATAATACTTGAAGTTTCCTTCTCACATCTGTCACATGTATGTTTGGGTATAAATTGGTAAGAAACGGGTATAAGCGGCAAAGCCGTTTAACTTGCACAGACAACTTGACATTGTAAAGTGAATGTAACTTTCACCAATGCAGTGTTCTTTGGGGAACTTATTATCTTCCTAGCACTCCTCCTAAAGTAAGTGCCATTGAAGTAAATGGGAGTTTTTCCATTTATGCGAGGTCTGAATTTGATCATGGGGATGTTAGGATGGTGCAAGTATAACAAAATAGGGGGAGGGGGCAGTTTAATCTTTCATCCTCTTGAAAATTGCTTTCCCTACTACTCCCTCCCTCCACTCCCTTGAAGCCCAAGTCACCCATTTTGCACACTGAGGGTCCAGTCCTGCAAGGTGCTGAGAGCCTGCAATTCCTAGTGTAGTCATTGAGAATTGAGGGTCTTCAGCACTTTGCAGGATCAGATCTCAGATGCTAAACTGCTGCCATTTACATTACTTTACCACTTACACCTGATGTGTAATTTACAACTGTTTGTATCACTGTTAAGTTTGGCCAAGAGATTTCCATGAGTGGTGCTACCTTATATACAAGGCTGCATTTTGGCTGAATGTGGTTCCGAGCATCAGAAGAGATTTAACACCTCTTACTGTGCAACTGATTTAGTTAATTGTCAGTCCTGAGTCACTAGACTCTAGTCCTCTTTCTTTTCCCACCTGGAGAAGAATGGATTCTGGCAATATCCTTTGTATTATTTTAGAACAGGAGTTTGTGTTTTCCTTCTAGAAAAATATTGTTCAAATGTTTTACCCTCTCCATAGGTATGTATTCACTTCATTAACAATAATGGCTCCAGGTTCTTCCAAAAGGTGCTTTAAGCCCAGATCAAGAATAGTGCTACCTTTCAGAGGGTAATTTGACATGCTTCTTACTTGCTAAGCTTTGGTAGCAAACACTGTGGCCTGATTCTGATCTAATTTACAATACTTTTACACCATTGACTTTGTTCATGTGAGATCAGAATCAGGTCTCTGATCTATAGCTATGCTAGCTCAAGTATCAAAATACCTGCTTTATTTGGAGCTCTCAGGCCTCATCAACAAAAGAAAATTTTACTCATTTTAATTAAATTGGTTTAGAAACAATTTACTCTACACTAGAGACTCTTATCGCTATAGCTACATCACTCAGGGGTATGAAAAATCCACACCCCTGAGCAACATAGTTATACTGACCTAACCCTTGGTGTAGACAGTGCTATTTCGGTGGGAAAGCTTCTCCTGTCGACATAGCTATTGGTTCTCACAGGGATGGATAAACTACGCCGATGGGAGAAGCTCTCCCAGTGATGTAGGAGCATCTTCACGTTTTAAGTGTAGACTTGCCCTTAGTTAAACTGGTGCAGGCAGCCCTATTCACTGGACTTTCTTATTTGGTTTGAATGAGGTGTATACCGATTTAGCTTAAGTCAGTAGGGAGTGCAAAGTAGGTGTAAAATGCTCCTGTACGGTTTTACAGCCATTTTACACTGGTGTAAATGAATACCCAAAGTGTAAGACTGTGGAGAAGCAGGCTCTTCGATCAAATCCTCAACTGGTGTAGATTGGTGTACCTCACTAAAATCAATGTAGCTACACCAGTTTACACCAGTTGAGGAACTAGCCCTTTTGTGTATATTATAGTAAAGAAAATAGTGCAGTCAATTGGCCTGATTCAGCATAAAACTGGTCTGACCATGTGGAGATTGAAGCCGAGTGATGGTAATTATCTCACCCTCTAGTAGCTGAAGGCTAGGAAAGAGGGTAAGCGCTACTATTGCTAATAGATCATGAAAATTCTCTTCACTGCAGTTCAAGTGGTAAAGCAGCTGTTTTTACCTCAGATAACCACAGGCTGTTTTTTGACTAGAGAGCCAGTAATAAAGAGCTGACATTTAATCTTATATTTTACTGAGTAACATTATTTCTCAAATGTTCACTCCTTATGAATTCATTTCATATTCACTTTACTAGCATTTGATCATTATGAACATGACTATGAGGAAATATTAGAAGGTGATAATTAAGCAATATGTTCGGTCAAGAACATTACCATCCCATAATGTCCATCATCCCACTTATATAGTTAATGATTTCAGTAATAAGTTAGCAAGATATTGCAGTTAGATTTTTTTTTTTAACAGCCTACACCTCCTTCAACAAACAGGCACTGCCAGCTTCAGTGCTGATATATCAAAGGAGTGTTAAATATCTTTCTGTTTGCTGTTCCATTTATTTCTTCCGGCTGCTTTCAAGTAAAGGAGTGTCCAGACAGAGGTCAGAGACCAATTACTTACTTGTTGTCTGTCTAGTCATTTAGATTGTAAATTCTTCAGGGAAGGGATTGTCTGCATTCTGTGTTTCTACAGTGCCTAGCATAGTGAGTCAACTCTCCTGAGCAGAGCTCCGAGGCATTACTGGAATGAAAATAGTTAACAAATTAATAAATAACAATAATGATAATATACCTTATGGTGATCAAATCTGATAGCTTGTGAACAAATTTCTGTCTACTTGGCAAGTGACTACAAATACACATGCCATTAACAGAAAAATGCCAGTTTTGTCAATCATTCACAAACCGAAAGGATGGTTGAATTTACAATGAATGTTATTTGCAACAAGCAATTTGACTAGCTCTCATCAGCAGTAACTCAACTGAAGTTTTTGAAGTTGCACTGAACCAGATTAAATGGTTTAAGAAAGCAAAAGAAGTTTCAGCCCCAAATTATCCTGGAGGAGATTTCAAATCGCACTAGAAAAAGGAACACATATCTCACATACAAAAAATATAGCTCTTGTTCACTGATTTACCTTAAAAACAGAAAAGATCATGTTGGGTGCAAATGGAGCATGTGCAGGAAGCTTTTCTGAGGCTTCCTAGTTGCAGGAATGATTTTGCAAAACACCCAGGACACCTAATCTTAGAAAATCACTATGGTAGTAGTCTATCAAGAGAATTACAGAAAAGATATTGTAACAGAACACCATCTCTCATGGGAACTGTGAAAAATGCACAATTTTCACCTATTATAATATAGTTCACAGTGAAAAGATTTCCATGGAACACGGAGAAACAAATATTAACTCTGAAATTCTGGAGAAAAAAAAAGCTTTACTCCTCTGAGAACTATTCATGGCAGAAATATGCAATGGCACAGCACTGGGTATTAACCAGTTGTTAATTGTGTGCTGTATGGGCATGAATTGTGTGTTCACTAACCAGGCATAACCAGTTAGTGGCACAGTAACATTCACTGTGTGGACAAGGCCTTAAATTACCAATTAAAATCCCGTTTAGCCAGATGGTGACTATGGGTCATGTTTTAGCCTCATTCTGCAGATTAAAGTTTCATTGACATTAACAGAAGTTCTTTATGAACATCATAGGAAGGATACAGCCTTTCACTGGCCTATGTGAAATGAGTTAGTGGTTTCCACCTATCTCCTACCTCAGAGGTCTTCATATCACTACATCAATAATGGCTTTTATATGCAAGGGTAATTGGTATTTTATAGCTACATGAACTCATAGAATCATAGAATGAATGAATCCCATCAACCATCCCACTATACATCATCCCATATCTTTTTCACTTTTTAATACCTCCTGTATCATTATTCTTACTCTCTTTTTATTGCTATTATTTTCTGATTCTTATATTTAAAAAGTGATTTACCAAGAAATAAAAATTGGGGTGAAGCCCGTTTTAATTTATTATACTGTGTAACAAAAAGAGAGAGGCTGAGGGTACATTTTTTTTTGTCTGCTGGTTTTTTAGCAAGATCCAAAAAACTTCCTTTTGCTAGAAGTCTCTTTGGAGGACTCAGAAGAGTGGACTGGGAGCTTTCTCAGCCCTTACCTGAGTTAAATAGAGATTAATAGAAGCAAACAAACAGTAAATCCCCCTATTTTTAAACAGTCTGAATAAAGATAATTTCCCATCTCATTCATTTAAGTTTATTGGCTAAAATGATGTCATAAGACTACCAGTTCTCCCATCATTCATAAAGTCTACGAGGAAAAACAGGGCATTCAAAACTTGAATGTCTAATGTAAAAAAATGCAGGAAAAACAAACAAACAAAATAAGAACACACACACACAAAAACCCTGTCAGGTGTCTTTATGCATCAGGAAGCTAATAAAAACACAGGACTAAAATTTTTTTCCTCAGCAGATCTTCTTTGATTCTTAATCAGCTTTCCATCATTTCAATTTCTCACATATTCTGAGGATTAAATAGAAAAAGAACTACTTAAAAATGACCTTTGAAAGTGAAAACAGGTTGGTCAAGGGTTAGAAAATGTGCAGCCAAGCTCTCCAATATTTATTTGCTCAGTGTGAAATGCTTCCCATAAGTAATCTCTTGATCGCTTGGTAGAAAGTAAAATTAAAATCACGCCCTCCATCTAAATGCCCTAGCATAAAGAGCCCTAGAACCTAATCCTAGAAAGGTAGTAAACAGTCTCAGCTGGCCACTGGATCAAGGGCTTATTTAGGTGGTTAATCCTTTGTTCGTGACCCATTGAAGGGGTAGTAGTGCTTCAGTAGCATTTGATAACATGCACAAGGAGGGAGGGACTCTAACCAGTGCTCAAAAAAAGCAACAGGAAGGAAGTAATTAGTGAACATTTTCTAAAACCACTCACTCTTTCCGTTTCTGTTTTCCCTTCTATCTGACATGTCTAAACCCTCCAACATGGTGAAACAGATGATGAGTTCTTTAAGCTTTACCCATAAATACCAAATGAAATATCTTCAAAAACAATACAATGTTAGTTGTCTAATCTTTAGTACTTCAAATGTTTCCCATTCTCTTTCAGATGTTTCTTGGCTTTTGGTGTTGGCTTTTTCCCCCTTCCCTCTTCCTACTGTGCTTTATTAATGTATGGTTCTTCCTTTTTCTTTCTTTCTTTACCTTTAAGCTAGAAATGCAACAGTGAATTTACTTATCACAGCTCTTTGTCACATTATTTATAAAATTGTGAACAGCCAACACAAAGACTACTCTTCAAGAAGAAACAAAAAAGATGTGAAAAATTAGAAGTTAGCAGCATAGAACGTCTAGCAAGTATGGCAAAGTGCTGATATGTGAGACATAGGGTCAGGAATAACCCTTTGATTCACCACACTAATAGGAATTGGAAGGATCTAAAAGTATTATACCCCATTCTCCACCACCTTGTGTTCTAATTTATACCTGTGTATAATTGGCCAGATTCTCCCTGGTGTAAATTGACATAGCTCCATTGCAGTCAATGGAGTTGAGGATTTGAGTCAGTTAGTGCCCCGTGGGTGTAAAATTCTACCATATTTGAAATGTTCTGATCCGGTAGCATTTTATATACTCTTTCTACAGGTGTAGTTCTTTGGCATTGTCCAAAGAGCCCTCCAGCCAAAAAAAAGTGCTTGATATTCCCAATATTTCTAAAGTGAAAAACAAAACAAAACCATAAAGCCTTGTCAGATCTTCTTTGAGGGAGGGGACCTTCCATATCACCTTTATACACCATAAAGCAGCATGAATAGACACTTCCAAGTTGCTTTATGTAGGATGATATTATACTGTTATAGTACATAAAGTAATTTTGACTACTTGCAAGAATACTAATAGCTGCTTCTAGTTAAAGATGATTTTTCACAAGTATACTATTGTGAAGACTAGTGGTTAGCACGAGAGATTCTCTAGTAACAGCAAGAAACACACAGCGGAGAAAGTCTGCACATCCCCAAAACACTGACTGACCCGAAGTCTGCAGCCAAAATTTCCAACCTGGATGCCTAAAGTTAGGTTCCTACATCCAAAATATAGGGGAAGGGAAATCAAAACTTCAATTCAGGTAAAAGCCTAAATGTTTAGATGCTGATCTTAAAGTTTTTTTAAAAAGCTGGGTTTGAAATCACTCAGCGTACTGTCTCATGAGATTACCACTTATTCGTGCTTTCAGCTAAACTGGAAATGTCATTTAGAAGACTATTGGGATAACCTACTGCCTGTACTTTGGGTTCTGACTTGAACTAAAAAGTGCAGAGGAATACAAAAACGAAAAATAATGTGTGAAATCCTAGTTCCATTGAAAGCAGTGGGAATTTTGCTATTGACGTCAATGGAGCCAGGACTTCACCGAAAGTTTTTTAAACCATGTAAGCAAACTCATTCACAGATCACCAGAATTGTTCCAGTCAGGTTTTGTTTGAGTTTGAAGCAAAGGTTGAGGATGGTTGTTTTACCTGAACAGCTTGTCCATACTCTTACATGACCCCTGAAGTTGTTCCCCTCAAGAGAAGCAGCAGTCATTTTCCGGAACAGAGTCCTGCAGAACCAGGCACAATCTGTGACCTGCATTTGAAAATCAAATTTTCATCACATGTTTTATTTCTGCATTCTCATCTGGCAGCATTTCTTAGAGGGGAAAGATGGGAAATCTTTCCAGAAAAAAAATGGAGCTGTAAGAAAAGAGAATTATTTTTGTAAGTGATCAAATACAAAGGTCTTGCTGAAGGGTTAATCCCTTCACTATTGTTCACCACCTACTGTTTATACCCAGAACCACACTGTCATCTCTTTGTTATGGAGTCAATGTAGATGGGCAGCTCATGATAAGTCTCATAACTAAGAAACTATCCTAAATGGCAATTAATGGTGATTCCAGGGCAGTTACCATTTTTATTGATCTCATAATGTAGTTTCCAAATTGTTAATTTGTTAATCAAATACTCGGTTTGATGTGCAGGATCTGTATATTTGTGTGTGTTCTTGATTATGGATGAAACAATAGAAATTGCTTATTGTGACAGCAAGTTGTGGTTACTATCTAATGGTGGGGGACTGATCAGAGACCTTAACTGTCCACTTCTAGGCTTTCAAATGTTTTGGGGGCTACAAGGAGTGGCGTGTGCCACAAATAGGTTTAAAAATATGTGGTTGAGCCTTCACACTCACTATAGCTAACACCCACTCCACTTTCTTTTAACAAAGTACCTTGTGTGGCTGTGCGGAAATAACAGGCTGTGTCTCTTGCTCTTTACGCAATGGAAATAATAATACGAAGGAACCACATGGGCACAGTGAGGTCCATATAACTATGGGTATTTGTTAACTATGTACATAACATGTTAAGACCTAGCGACCTGTTCAAATTACTGCTCTGCAAGATTTCTAAACATAGAGCCAAAGAGTGCCACTAGAGAGTTCACAACCATTTAAAGAGACGCTACCCAGTTCCCATACACTACAATATACACACATACCAAACACAACACACACACACACACACGCATGCACACACACGCACACACACCAATTGGTTTCTATAGTATGTTGTTATTTCTAGTTGCTAAAGTAGGTCTTCAGAAAATTTAATACTTATAGGCTACGTAGTCAAATACTACTATATGCTCAAATACATTTTTTATAAAAATATGGAAGCAGTCAAAAATCCAGTTTCACAAAGATCCACACAAATTTCTCCACTCAAAACTCATAATCAGATACATGGGTCCGACACATTTACATTCCTTTTAAAAGCTACTAATGACCTAGCAAGAAAAATGGCCAGAAGATGGTTAGAGAGACAAAGTGGATGAGGTAATAGCTTTTATTGGACCAACTTCTGTTAGTGAGAGAGACAAGCTTTCAATCTTACAGAGAGCTGTTCACCAGGAGAAGAATTAGAATTAGACATCTTCGTATACTATTAGCCTATCTCTATGGATATAAGTTGCAATGTCAGATGAGTTTCTCTGAACCCTGCCCTACTTCCCAATTTTCCTTTCATGAGAAAGCAACAGAATTATCTAAGCAGCAGCAGCAAAGCCAGTGCTTACATTCAAAACAAATTGCTCTAAGGATACAAGGTGTTCTGTTGTGGTCATGAGAGTGAACAATATGAGCATACAGGAGTTCTCTGGGGAAATCACAAAGATTTGTCTGAGCCAGTTACAGGAGCATAAAAGAATCCCAGGCTACGTACTGATTCTTCAGCATCTAAACAGCAAGCTATTTACAACCGCTATGTAAGTGCTTTAATAACAGTCAGGCTGGCTCTGGTGCTGCTTTTACAAATTGCAAAACAAAACAGTTCCAGCTGCCTAAGTATCCTATCTACCAGTGTTAGAACATCATGTCAGACTCATGCTCTGGTACAACATCTTATAAATTAGAAGAACATCAGTGCCCTATGGTAAGTGCTTTGAAAGGCATACAAGGCAAGATTCAGTTCCCAAATCCAGTCTCTCATGCCCTAAGTCAGCAGAGCACTGTAGAGGTTTGGGGTGAAATCGGGCCCCACTGAAGTGAAAAGGGGTTTTGCCTTTGACTTCAATAGGGCCAGGATTTTATCCTTCATGTTTAACCTTTGGAGCCAGTGTCTTACACAGCTCTGCAGTGACCATTCTGTGGCCCAAATAGGAGCAGTGTTGAGCGGATGTCACCTTTAGGACTCTTCAGCCATGGCAGTTTATTACAACCTAGGCCACAGTTTGAGGGGCGGATGGTTTCTGGAGGCTGGGCAGACCAAGACTTTTGCATGAAGTGAATCCTGAGATGACCCACCTCCATTTATTAACAATCTTCTCTCATCCTTGGCATCATTCACCCTCAACCTACTTCCCTGTTGCTTGTTCTTGGCTCACTTGGGAACAGGAAGGGGAAAGTGGTCAGCCAGAAGCATAATGTTTCTGCAGACTGAAGAGGAAACCAGGTAGGTCTGAGCAAGAAGATGGGTTAACCTGGGAGAGAGATGGGTAGGGAGAGAGGAAAAATTGGTTGTGAGGATAGAAAGCCTGCAGGAGTCATGATGGCTGGTGAGGTAGAAAGGAGATAAACCTCTTGAGGATACTGAAAAAAACAGGATTGAGAATAATGGAAAAAGCAGGACTGAGAACTGATGCATTTCATTTTAGTCAGAAAGACCCCTCAGCACAGTTCACAGGAGGAGGATGTCTAATGAATAGACTGATTCCCAGTGCTGTAATGGTTAAGATTATATTGATAGTGGGTGCTCCCTGTCCTTTAGGACACAATCCATCTATTTCTTCCCTGCCTCCTGCAGAGCACCATAAGTGGGCTGACTAAATTATCTGTCATAAATGCAAGCAATGATCTTTAATATAATTTGTGAGCATCATTTTGGAATGAGTCAACCAATGCGCCACTAAAGATTGTAATTGTATGGAAACTGTTCATATCACCAGTAAGTAGCGAGAGACTGAAAATGCAACTTGGAGGAGGGTTTTAGAGAGGCTCTGTAGGTGACAGAAAGCTCTAGAAAAACCAGTCTTCACTGAGTTAGGTAACCAGTGCTAATTAACAAGTTCTGATGCATTGGTGTATTGTGTGTATCAAAAACACAAGCAGCATAGTTAGGGCTATTTTTGCAGTAGGGATACTCAGCTTTAGAAAAGGCAGCAAATAAAGAATTCCAGTAATTTAATCTGAAAGACATAAACCATGAGTAAAAAGTTCTCATCAGTAAGGGAGAGAAATATCCACAATCTAGAAAGGTTTCAATGACAAAAAGGCAGTTTTTCATACATATAAAACTACAAGAAAAAATACTCAATCAAGATACCTGTTTGAAATAGAACTGAAGGTCAAAGGCCAGAAGAAAATGATTGGCATTTCTCAGTAAATTTAAGGAGACAATCACCAGGAGCTTCATCTTGGCAACATTCAGCGACCTGTGATTTTGAAACATTAATGATTTAATGCCTGCCAGACAAGAAAAGACCCAGAGATGTTGGATTTCAAAGACAGTCATAACTGTTTCACTGGCATAAAAATGAAATCTGACATTATAACAATGAAAAATTGTTCTGGGGCAAGCTAGAAAACAATGGTCAAAGTAAAGAGTCTCATGGCAATTCTGAGGAAAATAGAACAACTCACCCTATTGCAGTGAGACATAACTTTTACAATACCTGGAGACATGAAAAATACATGTGAAAGCTACAATGTTCTGCAAGTGACTCTCAATACATCAGCAAAATTCTGTGCCCTGCCTGGGTTATAACTTGAATTATTTTTAGCGTTCATGAAAGGTACCAAATTGACAAACCTGTCCAGCCTGACTTTGAAGGATAAGTACAAAACTAGAGAAATGCACCATTGCTAATCAAATCAGTGGATTTCCCTAGTGGAAAGAGCAATGGTGCAGTGCAGTCACACAAACTATCCTGTTTCAGTCCTGCCCTGCAGCCACACACACACACAGCACTCTACTCTGGGAGCTGTGGTAGTTGCACTGCCCTCTGGACACCTATCCCACAGTTCTTGACTCCGCTCCTTGAAGCATCAATGTATGCAGAGTCTGCAATAGGATTCTGAGTGACAAAAGATATTGTCTTGTCCCTTGAGATCCTGTGTCTGCACTGCTCATGGTACCCAGCTTGAGCATCTGTACAGACACCTGCTCATAAATCATACTTTTGATAATTCAGTATAGCTAAAACTATATCTCCTCAATGTCCTATATGTGTTCCTTGGGCCAGTCCAAAGCAATCTTCTTTCGGAGAGATGATCCCCAAGCTGCCGGGGTGGAGCGGGGGGAGCTTAACACTGGAAGAGCAATCACGCAGAAGTGGATGCTGGTGAAAAAAAGTAAACACAGTGAGATCTAAGATGTGCGCACAGCCCAAATTGTACAGGCGAGGAGCTGCCAGAAAATGATCCTGCACTGCAAGAATAAATAAATAAAGACCAGGCAGCCCACTTAGTAACTAGTGCATTGTGAAACAATGGTGTGAGAACCAATTAAACTGCTGCAGTACCACTCCAGGTACTATCTACACTAGCATTACATCAATGCATGTTAATATGGAGGTGGGGAACAGTTGTTATTCCTGTTCAGCGTAAATGCAATCCCAATGATGATAAGACCTCCTATGCACTAGTAACTGCAATTTTGTGTATATGCATGGAGGGTTACAGGCATGCTGCGTCGTGTTGTAATGCCAATAGTCTATAGCGCAGGGAAGGCCCAGATGTGAGAGAGTAGTTTAAGTTCAATTGTCAATTCAGCACTTGAGTTTTTGCTGAGACTGCCAACAAGATTATCATCTTATTGCTAATTATTACAGTGTTTTTCTGTGATGTGACTATTTTGGTGTATCAGGTAAATGACACTTTAGTCAATATCAAAATTGTTAATAACTGTATGTTTTCTGTAGAGATTACCAGAAACTATTTGATAAACTTCTGGTACCTCCATGCCTGGGAATAATTCTGCCTCATTTAATCTTTGTTCCTGGAGTTGGAGGGAATAAGTGTTAATAGTAGTCATTATTTATATGATGGCAGCACCTAGAAGCTTCATTCGAGGGTCAGGGCCCCATCATATTAGGAATTGTACAGAAGAAATAACCAAGACGACAGAGAAAACACAATACACATGACAGGTTGCAACAGGTGAATAAAACAGACCTATTGAGTAGGGTTGGGGTGGGAGGCTGAGGTAAACAAACAGAGTTTAGCAAAAGAGCAGAAACCACAGTTTGTTATTTTCTGAGCCACTGCCAGATGGGGGTGATTTATAGATATCACAGAAGAGGGTGGTTTCACTGGAATAATTTCTTGCAATGCATATCCAAACATGGCAAAACACAGATATATCAAAAGAAGAGACTTTTAAACCACAGTGTTTACAGTTAGAAAGTTCTTTGTTGACATTTAGACACTAGCTTGGTATGCACTGAAAATGGAAAAACAACATTGTACACTAGTATTTATTTTATGTAGTGTTTTTCCTCTCTCTCTCTAGATCACATCAACAGACTCTTTTGTTCTTCTCTGGGGAAGGCAATCTGCCATTGCTTTCCTGTTAAAATGCTTACAATATGGAGGAACATCAGGAACAATTAGCAAAAATCGCTGAGGTGAACTTGGTAGAAAGCATACATCAAATCTCCTAGGAAATCTTAAGAACTGCATAAAACAGAAATCTGTCGTTTCATTTTTCAGAAAGACTAACAGCATATAGTAACTTACAGGAGAACTATGAGTATGTTGCACGGAGGGTATATAAAAAGCTTCACTTATGTATTTTATTTTTCACATCATCTTCACTGTTTACATAAGCTTCTACCACATTGCCTCAGAATCTCCTGTGATGGGCTACAGCTGTTGCAGCATCATGTGGCTTCCCCTCCTTCTTCCTCCCCACAGCCCCAAGAATTACAAGACTACAGTCCCTATCATATCCTCAGCCTTCTGCTTACCAGACAGCTTTGATCAGAATGGTCCCTGAAGGAACCAGATGATGTAGCTATGGTCTGTTCTTGCACAAATGTACACAGACTGCAGGAGATGGGATGATGATATGTCATGTGATACAGTATACTTACTGATACAATCCATGGTAAGACAACTGTATACATTGCAAAGAAGCATCAAGGCAGCAGGGGATGTTCCCAGGAAGAAGACATTTCTTTTGAACAATTAGAAGCAACACCAATCCTTCATGTCATTTGCTTTCCTTTTATTGCTTTGATTTTTGTTAATGGCAGACAAAATTTTGACTTGAGGAGGCCTATGTAAATATATATTTAGATAACCCACTAAGGTTTTGTAATCTTTTCTTTCCGCACATTCCAAGATCTTTTAGTGAATCTGTAAATTTTTATTCAATTGAAACAAAATTTTATTAAATATCTTGAAAATAAAATGTCAGTGGAAGCCTAAAAACATTGAGACAGATTTGAATACTTTTATTCATAGGAAGTAAAATGCGACTCAATGTGTGGCCCATTGATTACAGTTTGCTGAGTAAAGTATTACCCCATGTGAATATCATCAAAATATAGCCCTTGTGAGCCCAAAGATGTGAGTAAGGCTGTAAGAATCAGGTCCAAATTAAAGAACAAATTTTCAGTTTTGTATGGGGATTCTTTAATTTTGGACCTGACTCTTCCATCCTTACTCACAGTAGTATTTCACTCTGAGTAGTCCAAATTAAATCAATAAGACTACCAGCCAAGTAAACTAATAATCAGTGTGAAGTAGACTTTGTCTACACCAGCATTTTTATAGATAAAGCTTTTAATCAGTCAGAGGTGTGAAAAAACACCCCCTGACCAACATAAGTTTCTCTGATGGAAGCACTGGTGTGGACAGTGTGGGAAAGTTTGACATTTCAAAATTTCCTACAAATCGGAAATTCCAAAGAAATTTTGTTTCGTAAGCATTGACACACAGTATTTCTGAATGAAATCTGCTTCCCAGAACCCAATCAGCACTTGACTAAAAGTGACATGATTCTTGTCAGATTCACACTGCTCTGCAGTCATGAAACTGACAAGAATCATGTCAATTTCAGTTGGGCAACCAGGGTCCACATGGAAGGGACAGTCCTACTATGTGGACTGGCCCCAGGGCTGGGGACCCCATCAGTTCCAGTCTTCTGGGTCAGCAGACTCCTCATGATGCCTGACTGTCATGGCAGCTGGCTCACCAGGCTGCCTAAGTGTAATTACACTGTAGTTATGCTCCAGTTGCAGTGTAATTAGACTGTGGTCATACTTTTAGATACCAGTGATTAATATTAATTCATATAATCAGAAAGTTTATTACATGATAGTATAATTATAGGATAAATGCTATGTGATTAACATACCCATATTATAAACAAACATTTAGCCAGTGTGAAATAAAGAGAGGTAATAAGTAATTCAGTCATGTAGTAATCTGCAGTTAAATGAATTAGTGATAATTACAGGTATCCAAAAGCATAACTAGTGTAATTAGACTCACTGTATAATTTCTTTACATTCAGGAGGAAGAAGACTGTACAAATCTGAAACTCCAGAAATCAAATTTTTGATTTTTGTTGTTGTTTTTTTCTACTTCACTATAGGGTGAAAATTTCTGAGGATATGTCAGCAATTCTAGTATGTTGTGCAAGTAGAACTGGCAAAAAATATTAAAAGTTTCACAGTGCATGTGAACATTTTGCATTAATCTTGAGGAAACTGAGCTACGTGCAATAGTCAGGTACTGGCTGCTTTCTGTGGCTTTCATAACTCAGTCAAGGCACACTAGCATGACAATCAGAGTATTTTCAGAAGCAAGGAAATAGGGCATGACTGGAATTTTGTTTAGTTGGAGTGCTTACCTGATGGAAACTCAACCCTAGAATGTGCTCTCCGAATGACATGTCCATACTAACACATTTTAGAAACCAATAATGGGAAGTGAATCAACTATATGGGTCCATAAACATGGTCACCAGCTAAACTCTACACATGTGGCATTGGGGTAGTATTCAGGACTATCTGCTGCAAAACATAGGCCCATATCACTTGAGCTAAAGGACCATCTCAGATAACTGTTGTGGTATTAAGATTTCTCTCTGCTGTGTGGGCTAGACACTAAAGGGAGACAGTCACATATATTCAGGTCCCAATACTTTACATTTGTAAACCACACCCACTCAGTGTAGTGCTCCACCCTGATTCCAGCCACATATAGAGGTTAATGAGCCTGTTTAAAGCCTTGGCTAACAGAGATGGCTCTTTAACGCAGGCAATAGAGGCTCAGGTGTTTAGATACAGAGACCTTTGTTTTGATCCTACTGCAGATGACACACACAGCACACGATGTAAAACATTGACTAAACTCTTCAAGTCTTTGGGTTCACAGAAGTTTAAATTAGTCAGGCACTAGTCTGTAAGCCACCATCTGCATAGTTTGGTTTTGTGTTGTTGACTTCACTGTTCTGTCGCTAACTGTGTGAGAAGAGGACACTCAATGAATGAGGCATTGTCTACACTACAAAGTTTTGTCGGCAAAAGCTGCCTTTTGCTGACAAAACAGGGAAGGTGTACACACTACAAAGCTACTTTTGGCGGCAAAACTCTGCTGTTTTGCTGACAAAATAAAACCACCTCAAAGAGAGGCACAGAGGTTTTTGCAGCAAAGTTAAAGCGACAAACTTCAGCATAGACTATGCTGTTTGTTTTGTCAAAGTAACTGGCTTCCACCAAAAAAAAAAAAAAAAAAAAAAAAGAGTACTTGTGGCACCTTACAGCTCACTTCATCGGATGCATTCACGAAACCTCATGCTCAAATAAATTTGTTAGTCTAAGGTGCCACCAGTACTCCTTTTCTTTTTACGAATACAGACTAACATGGCTGCTACTCTGAAACCTGGCTTCCACCAGTATCCCATAATGCCTGCCAGGACTGCTCGGCTCACTGTTTTGATCTCTGCTGCCCTGCAGGCATGCCCCCCTCCCCTTTCAAAGCTCCTGGAAGTATCTGACAGCTGAGCGTGATGCTCCCTTGGGGGGACAAAAAGCAAAACATTAACATGGAATGCACCTGCTCTGCCCTTCACTAGGACCACAGCAGCAGGCACACTATTGCTGCGGGGAATGGAGGGTGGGGATTACTGTGCTGCTTTGACATTCCTCAGCACAGAGAGCTCACAGAGCTGCTCAGGATACAGCTCCCGCCAGCTGAAGAAGCTGTGGGAGAACTCAGAGGGAATCGCAGAACCGCAGGCAGGCAGAGTGGGCTGCTTCGGGAAAGACTGCTGTGCTGAGCAGAGCTGGGGGCTGACATGAGGGGGGTGTCCCCCTCCCCCTGCCTCAGGATAAGTTGGTCAGACTGCTGTCTCCCCTGCACCAGACACACCACTCTCCTCTCCCTCCCTGTACACACTTCAGTTGAAAAAGCAGCTGGCAATCTACTACGATGCCCCTGGAACAATGGGATTGAGAAACCTGCATCATGTGACACTGTACCTGCCCCATGAAGCATTGCAAAACCTTCCCAGAGCACCCTGCAGCCAGCTGCACAGTGGGATAGCTACCCACAATACACTGGTCTCTGTGTTGATGCAAGAGCTGTTAGTGTGGATGTGCTCCGCCGACACAAGGAGCTAGTGTAGACATGCAACAATGGTTTTAATTAAAGCAGCATAACTTTTCCCGACAAAACTTTGTAGTATAGACAAGGCCAGAGACTGTGGTTCTCTAATTATCTTACATTCTAAAATGATATAATTAGAAACTCTTCAGAACAAGGATAGTGCCTTCTCAGAGTCTAGCAAGTGTCTAGCACATGGTGGTCTCTACCAGAAACAAATAAAATAATAGTAATCATATTATATACCATCCTGGTTTGTTGTTTTAGATATTTTATTCCTGCCTGTATTTTATATTTGTAAGACTAAAAAAAATACCATTCACACAAAGTCAGTATATGGTTCTGAAGATATTAACATTTCAATATCTATGTGGTATACAAAAGTTATTTCTAAATAGTAATTAAGACTTTGAAAAGTATCCAATGAGTCTGAAAAAAGTACTTTGAATTAATGTGGAGCGCTCTGTCTTAACTGAATTGATATAACAGTGTTAAAGATTTTAATTTCATAAGCTTTGCCACCTGAATAAACACTTCTTTTCTTGAACAGTTTATACTGTCTGCACTAGCTTTTATAATTATCAGAAGGTGAGCATATGGGCCACTTCAGGCTACTTGAGGAGAAGGAGGAAACACAGGTAATTAGTCAACAATAAGTGGCATGATCAAGTCATGACTTCTATCAGATGGCAAGTAGAAAGAACTTATTGCTGAACTCAGTCCAGACTTGAGTGATCCTTTGAAATGGACATTGGATGGCTTGTTCCAACACACTCAGGACCTTCCCAAGTACAATTCATAATGAGCTCTCTTTTGGCCACCATGTTTACACCCAAGAACATTAAGAGAGACAAGATACTAATTAAGCCAGGGATGGTACTAATGAAGACTTTCTATTATTATACACTGCAGTGTTGCAGTATAGTTAATGTAGATTTAAACCTCAATTAACCCAGGTGTCTACCTTTTCTTTCTAAGCAACATTCACCTTGATGCCTTGAGCCAAATCCTTTCAAATTTAGAGCCAGATAATGAACACCTTACTCATATTGGTGAGCAATTACTCACAGGAGCAGCCCCCTGAAGTCAATGGGATAACTCCAGTGAGTAACTGCTCACCACTCTGAGCAAAAGACTCACAAATTTGCCCTTAGTATACTACTGGCATCGGAAATTCAAGGACCATACCAGGACTCAAGCTCATATTTATACTTTCACTGCAATATGGTACTCAAGGGCGCTACCCTGGTAGAGTTGCAACCATTCAGATGGGATGTTAAAAAGAGGTCTCTTCTGGGGACTCTGTAGGTGGAAGTAGAAATAACCCAGTACCCTGCTGTATATCGCCTATATCACTAACACAAGTTCTGTCAGCAACGTATGTGAACACATAACAGTTTCTGAATTTCCTCTACTATTAGTTTGTAACTCATTGTACTGAAATATCTCAAGGCATTTTATACTAAAATGGATTATTCTCCTCTGTGTTCATTCAGAATTGGACAGCAGCAGGCAATCACACACAGATGCCTACTATACCTTCTCTGCTTATGACAATATGTTAGGAATAGAGGGAAAATAATATCTAAGAAATTACTCTGGGATCTTTGTGTGGGAGTCACTTTTTAGTCAATGTATAAATAAACGAAGATGTGTGAGCTATTAAAAACTCCATTCATTATAGGTCTTTTAGATTTACATCAGTATCCACCACACGACTCCAACAGTAACAGATGCAAGAGAAATAATAATAGTCTACAAACTGATGATCACCAGTAAAATTAATGACTTCCATCAGAACTTTAATGGCCCATAATTTTGCCTCTGGACATTAACTACCTAATCAGTGGTTAAGTGCTACTAATGTCTAAGTTGTCAGGTGTTATTGTGTTAATAATAGCATTCCCTTATTAAATATAATGGTAGCACACTAAAATATTTAAGAAAGTCCAAATAGAGACATTTTTATAAATGACTTTTGATCAGTGTCTGTGCACTCTGATGCAATGTTTCAAGCAGCTAATATCTGTTTTTAGCCTTGTCTATCAGGTATCACAAAGTATATGAGAGATGATAGGCTATCACATTCTTCCACCTAACCAACATGTTGTAATGCAATGCCAAAGGATCAGGTCTCTTGGTGGCTCATCACCTGCAAAATCAGCACTGCCTATAGGTGTAGGACATTTCCATGGTAGTACTAGGAATGGCATCCTGGCAGCAGCCTGAATAGACATTTATTATAGCTGATGTGCTAGTGACAGTTAAAACTGTGGGAGTGTTTCCACGATAGCCCCCTTCATTCCAGTTGCTCATAGTATTCCAATCTTTCACTTAGGAGGTTAAAATTTGGAGCCACAGTAATGGTACATATTCTATCTTTACCTGTTGCAGCAGGCAGGGCTGTGGAAAAGGAGCCATGGCTGGGACAACCCTACACACTAGTGGACCTAATTTTTCAAGAAGGCCTCTTGGGGCTGTTCTAAAATAGAAAAGTCTGGAAGATGCTCTAACTTATGCTAGGGACTGGATCAAACCTAGCTGGTTCCATCAAGAGAACATAAGAGTGGCTTAAAGCCACCTTTGCTCCAACCACTGTCCCCTCTATTGAACTGAGTGCAGCTTGGCTAGACCAGTGGATCTGTATTAATATATATTTGACCAAGCTAAATGACACTAAACCTGATGATATTTCTCTTTTTGTCTGTCTGCAATGTGTTAACTTTTGAAGATCACAGCTGAGCAATGCCAAAATTTGAGAGAACATTCTACGTATCAGTGAGAGGAACCTTAATTATTTTAGTGACAATTGGAAAGCCAGAAAACCCTGATTTCCACACAGTGCCCATTTGATGTGACAGGCAGATGAGCATTCTGACATCAGACACAATTCAGCCAGTCATCACTCCCTCCCTCCAAACTTCAATCCCATTGGTTGAAATGAATCAGCAAATGAAACTGCACTTTGTGAGTGAGGCGCTATGACAGAGTCGGGGGGTTAGGGACTCGAATAGTGGGGAGCTGCTTCAAATCATGTGCTATATTGGCTGAATAGGAATGAGGCCGGAAATTTGCACTGTGGCTCTCTCCACACTATGCTTAGCTCAGGAAAGATCATTTACCTTTGCCTAGTCAAAACTATTTTAGTTCATCTAAACAGTGCTCATTTGGTGCTGCAGGCACAGAGCTTACTCTGCCTGCAATACCAAATGGGCACTGTCAAGAGGAGAGATGACCAATGCATGCAGCGGAGTTAGGGTGAGGGTCACTGGCAGGAGCAATTGATGACTGGCTGAGTTACCTCTGATATCACAATGCTAGAATCAGATCCTCTGCTTGCAGCACATAGGCACTGTCAAGGGGAAGTTGTTGATATGAAATTGATAAAACAACCAAGAGAATAAGAGGAGCAGTTTCAATGAGTTAACAAAATGTCGGTTCGGTGGCAGCATCCTGTGAAAATGCTACAGGTTCAGGGTAGAAACTGCGTTCCTGCCCTTCGCATCACCTGCTCGCTTGACCTACATAAGCCATGAAGTGTGCAACCCTCTAGTTGGTATATATTCTTACACATAATAAAGGATAATACATTCTTTAACCATGGAATAGGTTAGGGACAATGCATGGCCACCCCCTCCCAGGAGATCATATGGAAGGATTGTGCCTTCGGCAGCACAATATCTCCTCAAAATAGGCCAGTGCACAGGTTGCACCATTAGGGGTTGCGGGGAGCATGGGAAATGGAAACAGGTCCTTTCAGTGGGAATTAGGTGCCTAGCTGCCATATGTGCCTTTGAAAATCTCACCCCCTTTCATTTAAACAGTACCAAAAGGAGTTTGTCATCTAAATAGCAATGAATAATGACAACAGTCATGGTGGCAAATGAAGAAGGACAACAGATAACAACAGAAAGGGAATATTCCTCTTAGAAGAGCCCTTTTTATCACAAAAGAAGATTGTATCATTCTTTTTCTTTTAGACTTGTTTTTTGTAGACATTTGGAGATTTTTTGTTTTTGTTGTGTGTTTCAATTGTCACGCTCAAGAGTAATAAAAAACAGTGCTGGAATATAGATTACTGGTGAAAACCTAGGCAAAAGTAGCAGATTGTAATAACAGTGAGAGTTACCTTGGCACACAGGAAGAGAAGATGTGCCACAGAAGAGAAGGCATGAAACAAAGCACAAGGGAACAGATAAATGCAACAGATGAATGGACAAATATATCAACAACAATCACTTAAGGTGATTGATCATGGAATAAAAAGAATTTTGAGCTAATTAAAAAAAAAGAGAGAGAGAGAAAAAGAGCTTGATTTACACCATCAGGAGAAACCAGTCCCATCAATAACACTCTCAGATCCACAGTAACAAAGAGGACAAACTGTAATATGCCTGCATGTTCATCATCATCATCATCATCATGTATTTGCTGCATCCCACTGCCATTTAAGGAGTAAAATACTTCTCCCATTGAAGTTAATGGGCAGTGGAGGTGCATGACCTCTAGCAAGAGACTCTCAGCACCAAACAGGATCAGCCCTCTAAAGGAGGAGTTTCTCCATGATGATATGTTCATCCCTTGTAAGTATTTTACAGCTATTCTTCTCACAAGGGAAAAAGTAGCTGCTCTCTCTATCTGATAGTTTTCTTCACATAACTCTCAACATAAAACTAGCCAGGGCAGGCCGTGCTTAAAAGAACAAAAATAAATTAAGTAAAACTAAACTTCAGTAACTAACCAGACTGTAGTGAGGTGATGTGCCCTCCCTCTGACCCACAGGGGGAGGAACCACCCTCTGTGCCTAGGTGGGCAGAGCCAGACCTGCCTCACCTTCCCACCGGAAGTAGGTAAGCAGTTTAAAGGACTATGGGACTATAGACTGTTGGCTGCTCTGTCCCAGGCTAAGGGCCAGAGCATTCGGACTCCTGGGAGGCCCTGTCCCTGCCTAAGGGCCAGAGCCCATTGACTATTGGGGGTTTAGCACTGTTGGACCGGCTAGGATGCTAATGCCTATTCGCTAGTCCCCCCAGATACTAGGTGGCGATCCAAATGGCATAGTGAGGTGGGGTGGCCTCCCTCTGACCTAGAGGGGGTGGGAAGACCTCCATACCACTGCACAGACCTATGAAATATTGATCAAAATGTCTGAGGCAGGGCATGCAGTACTTCTCAACTCACACAGTGTAAAGGAAATAGACAATATCCAGGGTTTAGATGAACACTAACTCATCCAATAAAAATGTGATACTTCCATGACATAAGTGCTATAATGCTGCTGTACATTACATGTATTATCTAATAATATCCCTGCTTCACACACCTTCAGATGTTGCTCAGAGACTGACAATTGCACAAGGCACACATTCTGCTGATCCTGCTTTCTCCACATACTGGCAGTGTGCTGCTTCTATATTTATTTTTATCCTGCAAGCTTATGATCTAGTGTTTTCTCACTTGCTGAGGTTAATACATAAATATTCATTTTAATCAGTGGCACACTAGTAGAAAAAATAGCCCATTTGAGTCTTTTGGTATGAAAAATATGATGCTGTGATTTGAATGTTGATTAAAATCAATACCTCTACGGTAAATAAGTTGCAAAATACATTGTTGTACAGGATAGAGTGATATGAATGCTTTCTCTTGGTGGCAATTGATAAAGAAAGGCTTAACCCTTGTTTTTAAAATTGCAAAAATGCTAATGAGAGAGTGAATCTGTTCAAATAGTATTAAAACAAAAATGAAATCCTTGATTGCTTAATGCTTGCAATTTAAAAGCTAGTTATGTTTGTAGCTTCCATAATAATAAATGTTTCAGTGTAAGAACTGAAATAGTATAAATCTAATTGTTTGAAAAAAATTGGTCTCCATGAAGTGTCTAAGAAACATGTTTAGTAAATTCTAAAATAAAAGGGATGAGCTCAGGCCAAAACCTCCAAAGCTCAGGAGGAGTTTGGTACCAGATCTTGGACTTGGCAATTTGAAGCCATATTTGTGTGACAGAATACCACCTAATTCAGCGTTTACACAATCAGTGGACATTTGAGAAAGGTCATTTTCAACTAATAAAAAATGATCGTGTTTATTCAAATATTTCCCTTTCTTGGGAAATTAACAAGGAACAAAGAGGTCGTGGGGCTGTACTTTCGGAAAGGGTTAATGAATGATTCTGGAGCAGATCTGCTTCAGCAGTTCTAGTAAAGGTACCTCTTATCAGCTGGACTCCCCACCATCTAATGAGATCCTGATCCCCCAGTACTAATAGGAAGATATGTCTATTCCTGTGGACCCATGGAAAGGCCAATAGCAGACAATGACCATAACTTCAACTTATGCTGATTAATGCACAGTCAGTAAAATAATCAGTGGTTGAGATGACCAGTCATGCCTGTCTCACCAAGACCTGACTGGATGGTTCAGTTGGCATTGTGCTAGAACAGATTTCTTCACTACAACATGAGACTAGATTAAAGGGAAAGGGAGACTTTGGCAACCCCAGGCACCATTACTTCAACTAGTAAGGAGTGCAGCTGCCCAGCTTTTAAGTAGGTTAAACAAAGGAGAGCACATTACTCCTGCAAAGAGCCAGGTGACATTTTTCAGATGAGAAGTTTATTTGCCAAAAAAAAATGTAGTTCCAATTGACCTGAAATTATGCACATATTTGACTGAATAATTTCAACCAATACTTTTTTTTTTCAGAATCAGGATTTAGGTACCATTCACAAAAGGGTCGCTATGTTTCTCTTATAATGGTTAGCAGAGTGGTTAGGGCACTCAGCTCAGATGTGGAAGGCTCAGGTTCAGTTCCCCACCTCATGTGGAGAAAAGATTTGAACCTGGGTCTCCCCTGTTGCAGGAGAATGCCTAGCCATTGGGCTATTCAAGTCTTTAATGGACCCTGCCCCAAGTTTTTACATTCTAAGAACCTGAGCAACATGCCAAGGGTAGAGGAAAGAAATACAATCAACTATATAAAAATGCAGGTTGTTGTGGTTATCATTATTTAAATAGTCATCTATCTCCACGAATCTAGTTGTCATGAAATGACAGATTTCTTACAGGCATTGCAGCAAGGGTGGTGTCTTGTTGGAGAGGTTGGAACAATGCGCATAGTACCCTGGGCTCTGCCCCCATACAAAACCGACACCTATCCACACATGGATCCTCTATTGAATCCATGAGTTTAGCAGGTACAATGTCACAGAGGAAGCCAAACTCCATTTTTACACTCCCTGGCCAGGAGTTCACCATTTTTCATCCCCTCTGCCTACAGAGGAGTTATTGGGCCATGGGGTTATATCTTTTATCTTTAAAATAATAATGATATACAATAATAATCACTGTAACTGAAGATTGTAGTATACAGATTCACAGACTTTAAGGCCAGGACCATTGTGATAATCTAGTCTGACCTCCTGCACATTGCAGGCCATAGAACCTCACCTACTCACTCCTGTAATAGACCCCTAACCTCTGGCTGAGTTGCTGAAGTCTTCAAATCATGATTTAAAGACTTCAGGTTACAGAGACTCCACCATTTACACATGCACTATCCAAGACAGTTACCCTATATTTCTACTCTTGCTATTAAAATCTCTGGCTGCTGTTCAGCATCCCAAAAAGGAATCAGCAGCATTTATTCTCCAAGGCATGAAGTAGAAAGTAGAACCTCTGTGCTGAGAGAAATAAATCAAAGAGCCAAAACAAGGAACGTTACAAATAAGCACACAGGAAGCACAAACAGCATAGACTGCACTTACAGAATGTTAAGATCCCTCTAAACAGAGGCAAATGTTCTAATAAGAACCTTAGCAATTCTTTGATAAACAGCAGAAAATATTTTCTTCGAGATGGGATGTAAAAGAGATGCATAATGTATGAGACAAAGGCAAAATATCTTCAGTACCTGAGGGAATGGCTTTTGTCTTACATGTAGGTCATTTCTGCATTCACAAGATATTTTCTGTATCCTTTTTAAAGACATTCAAGCATTATGGATTATTATGTCAAGCCTTCTTTGCTGGCAGGCTGGGATTTTTTATTGCAACTAATGTGTTGTAATGAGCTTTGTAAAATTTTGAACTCAACCATCACTAAAAGAAATTAAAACAAGCAGAGATGTGAAAAGAGCATTCAGTTTAGCTGGGAGGAAGGAGTGGTGCTACTTACTTTTAGACACTGAGAAAAGGGACAGAAAATTCACAGAAAAACATTGCAGAAATCAAGAAGGTATGAATTCAGAAGAGAACTGAAACAGAGGGGATAATAAAAACCATTCACTGGGAAGAACAAACACACGACTCAGAGACAAACTTTCTTAAATTTAAGCTTAGTTTCATAGAATCATAGAATATCAGGGTTGGAAGGGACCTCAGGAGGTCATCTAGTCCAACCCCCTGCTCAAAGCAGGACCAATCCCCAATCAAATCATCCCAGCCAGGGCTTTGTCAAGCCTGACCTTAAAAACTTCCAAGGAAGGAGATTCTACCACCTCCCTAGGTAACGCATTCCAGTGTTTCAACACCCTCCTAGTGAAAAAGTTTTTCCTAATATCCAACCTAAACCTCCCCCACTGCAACTTGAGACCATTACTCCTTGTCCTGTCCTCTTCTACCACTGAGAATAGTCTAGAACCATCCTCTCTGGAACCACCTCTCAGGTAGTTGAAAGCAGCTATCAAATCCCCCCTCATTCTTCTCTTCTGCAGACTAAACAATCCCAGTTCCCTCAGCCTCTCCTCATAAGTCATGTGTTCCAGACCCCTAATCATTTTTGTTGCCCTTCGCTGGACTCTCTCCAATTTATCCACATCCTTCTTGTAGTGTGGGGCCCAAAACTGGACACAGTACTGCAGATGAGGCCTCACCAATGTCGAATAGAGGGGAACGATCATGTCCCTCGATCTGCTCGCTATGCCCCTACTTATACATCCCAAAATGCCATTGGCCTTCTTGGCAACAAGGGCACACTGCTGACTCATATCCAGCTTCTCGTCCACTGTAACCCCTAGGTCCTTTTCCGCAGAACTGCTGCCTAGCCATTCGGTCCCTAGTCTGTAGCTGTGCATTGGGTTCTTCCGTCCTAAGTGCAGGACCCTGCACTTATCCTTATTGAACCTCATCAGGTTTCTTTTGGCCCAATCCTCCAGTTTGTCTAGGTCCCTCTGTATCCTATCCCTGCCCTCCAGCATATCTACCACTCCTCCCAGTTTAGTATCATCCGCAAATTTGCTGAGAGTGCAATCCACACCATCCTCCAGATCATTTATGAAGATATTGAACAAAACCGGCCCCAGGACCGACCCCTGGGGCACTCCACTTGACACCAGCTGCCAACTAGACATGGAGCCATTGATCACTACCCGTTGAGCCCGACAATCTAGCCAGCTTTCTACCCACCTTATAGTGCATTCATCCAGCCCATACTTCTTTAACTTGCTGACAAGAATACTGTGGGAGACCGTGTCAAAAGCTTTGCTAAAGTCAAGAAACAATACATCCACTGCTTTCCCTTCATCCACGGAATCCGTAATCTCATCATAGAAGGCGATTAGATTAGTCAGGCATGACCTTCCCTTGGTGAATCCATGCTGACTGTTCCTGATCACTTTCCTCTCGTGTAAGTGCTTCAGGATTGATTCCTTGAGGACCTGCTCCATGATTTTTCCGGGGACTGAGGTGAGGCTGACTGGCCTGTAGTTCCCAGGATCCTCCTTCTTCCCTTTTTTAAAGATTGGCGCTACGTTAGCCTTTTTCCAGTCATCTGGGACTTCCCCCGTTCGCCACGAGTTTTCAAAGATAATGGCCAATGGCTCTGCAATCACATCCGCCAATTCCTTTAGCACTCTCGGATGCAACTCTTCCGGCCCCATGGACTTGTGCACGTCCAGCTTTTCTAAATAGTCCCTAACCACCTCTTTCTCCACAGAGGGCTGGCCATCTACTCCCTATGTTGCGATGCCCAGCGCAGCAGTCTGGGAGCTGTCCTTGTTAGTGAAGACAGAGGCAAAAAAAGCACTGAGCACATTAGCTTTTTCCACATCCTCTGTCACTAGGTTGCCTCCCTCATTCAGTAAGGGGCCCACACTTTCCTTGGCTTTCTTCTTGTTGCCAACATACCTGAAGAAACCCTTCTTGTTACTCTTGACATCTCTTGCTAGCTGCAGCTCCAGGTGCTATTTGGCCCTCCTGATTTCATTCCTACATGCCTGAGCAATATTTTTATACTCTTCCCTGGTTTAAGCTGGCCAATACAATTAAGCAGAAAAAGATTTTGATAACAGAGGCTAAAAGTTTGAAGTAGGTGCCCACTCCCTTAGACTCTTTTGAAAATCCCATCCAAAGTCCTTATTTAGGCCATTCAATATAGAGGCTGTGACAGGGTCAGGCCAGATGGCTATAGGAGAGTAATTTTTTTTTTTTTTTTTAACAGGAGAGTGATTTTTTTTTATTTGCATAACACACTTACAGAGTAAAAACAGCAGCATATGCAATGTGTAATACAGCAAACAATCACAATTGTTTTCTCATGAGCTTCAGGGGAGGGAAGTGTTCAAGCTTGCCTGGGCCCAGAGCGGGGGACTTCCTCGACTCTCGTGGTCTTCCACCCTTCCGAGTTACCTGGTGGCCCAGAGCGAGGGGGCTTCATTGACTCTCAAGGTCTGCCACCCCCTCAAGTTACCTGGCGCCATGCCCAGTGTCACCAACAATTCCCTCCTCTGAAAGCACCCAACAAGAGGGGCAGGCTGTGGGGTGGACAATCGGGGCGGGGGGGGCACCTGCACCAACGTGTGAAAGGACCCCTCTAAGGTGGTGGTGTCTGCAGCAGCAATGGCTGAGGCTGGGGTCCCTTACTCTCTCCCCCAATTAAAGGGTCAGACAAAGGGACCCGGACGGGGACACCGAGCAGAGAAACTCGGGCAGCGCCCACCGCTCCTCAAAAGCATCAAGGGAGTCGATGGACGCCGCCCAGAGGAACTCCTCCCAGATACGTGAGCAGATGAGGATCGGAAAACGACCCTACAGTTACAGGAAACTCCATCAGCCAACCTCCTCTCTCTGGTTTTATAGATGGCCATTTTAGCCAGGGCCAGGAGGAGGTTAACTAGGCGACTTTGTGAGGCCATGGATGGGGAGTGCATAAATAAAAAGGTGAGGGGAAAAATGCAACCAAAAACGTAATAGGAGATTTGTGAAGAGCTGGAACAGGGGCTGCAGCCTGGCGCACTCCAAATATACATGCGCCAGGGTTTCCCTCACACCACAAAAGGGACAAGTATCTGGGACGGGGGTGAACCGCGCCAAGTACGTGCCCATGCTCACAGCTCCGTGAAGGAGCCGCCAACTGATGTCCCCAACGGGCCTCGGAACCAAGGTGGAATATAGGCTGGCCCATTGGGGCTGCTCACCCTCCAAAGGTGGCAGAAGGTCTCACAACTTTGTGTCGGAGCGGGACAGTAGGGCGAGGGCATGAAGGGTGTGAAGGGCACGAGCGTGTATAGATGTTTCCTTGGCACGGTTTGGAAGTATACCGGCTGCAGTTCATGCAGCCGGCTTGCAGTGAAGGGGTGAGAGGGTCGATTGGGTCTGCGGGGCAGGGGTCCAATTAAAAGGTCCGGCGGGCCTGGGGTAGAGGGTGGGCGGGGCGTGCCCTTGAGCAGGACCCGGTCGAGGTAAGCTCGAGCAGTGGGCGGCAAAGCAGCCTTCACCTCCTGAAGTACGCGCCGGGGGGTACAAGGTCTGGAGAGCCCCATGCGCCGAGCGAGCATCAGGGGATCCAGCCAGTCTCCCCAGTCGTAGTCCAGGAGGTCTCCAACTCTTGTGACTTCTGCCAGGATCAAGCTCTGGCTCACCGAGCGGGACTCCGCCACCTGCATATGGAGCTGGGGGTTGTGTAGCAGGGGCTCCTGTGAGGAGATCTACCCCCTCGGTGGCCACCATGGACCTGGTCATTAAAAACAGTTTCCAAATCCGGAGGAGGTCCTAGTAGAAGACGAGCAGCCTGGAGAGGTCTTGCGGAAGACCTCCCAGATGGAGATAAAAGAGCTGCCGGTCATATCAGAGCCCTCAGATGCAGCGCAGAATGGCATCTGCCTGCACCATAGAGGAGCCTCTGTAGGGCCTGGAGGCGGAAGACACAGACCTGAGTGTGTAGACACTTCAGGCCCTGTCCTTCTTCCTTCAGGGGTAGATGAAGAACCCCTACAGGGGCCCAGTGCGTTCCTAACCAAAAGAACCCCAGAATCGATGTCCAGAGGTTGGTCAGGAAGCTGACCGGTTCTGTCAGGGTCCAGTTGAGCTTAACCAGACACTCTGCGGAAGCATACAGCACCCGGAGAAAACCCACAAACTGGGGTCTGAAGCCAAATGCCTGCAGAGTGCTCAGGAGGTACCCGTCATCCACCCTATTGAACGCCTTCTCCTGATCTAGGGACAGGAGGGCGAACGACAGACCGTCTCTACGCCCGAGTTCCAAAAGGTCCTGAACCAGAAATAGGTTATCAAAGATACTGCGGTCCGGGACGGTGTAGGTCTGGTCTGGGTGGATCACGTCCGCCAGCACAGACCCTAGCCGCAGCGAGATTGCTTTTGCTACGATTTTGTAGTCTGTGCTGAGGAGCGAGATGGGACGCCAATTTCGTAAATCGCGGAGGTCCCCCTTCTTCGGCAATAAGGTGCACACAGCTGGCCTGCACAAAAGAGGGAGGACCCCGCTCTGCAGAGACTCGGCCCAGACAGTGACTAGGTCTGGGCCGAGGACGTCCCAAAACACGCGGTAGAACTCCACGGTCAGCCTGTCCATGCCTGGAGACTTATTAGTGGGCATACGATGGAGAGCTTCCGAGAACTCAGCCAGAGTGAGAGGCAACTCTAGCCAGTCTCGGTCACTTGCACTGACCGTAGGGAGCTCCTCCCAGAGCACTCTGTAAGCACTAGGGTCAGTCGGATCCGGGGAGAAAAGACTTGCGTAGAAGGCTCGGGCCCTCCCGCACATCTCCGCCAGTTCTGTGAGGGGGGTGCCGTCTTCTGCCAGGAGGCAGGTGACGTGTTTCTTGGCCCCCCTCATTTTCTCCAGGGCATAGAAGAAGCGGGAGCCGCGATCCATCTCCCGAAGGAGGCGGATGCAGGATCGAACAAAGGCGCCCCGGGCCCAATGGTCCTCAAGGGCCCGGAGCTCCTCCCGCTTCTCCCAGCACGCTCCACAGAGGAGCGAATCCTCGGGGCTGGCGGCCAGATGCCTCTCCAGCTCTAAGACCTCCCGTTCCAACTGCTCTATCACCGCATTTCTCCGTTGGCTGGTGCCCCGGGTGTAGTCGCGGCAGAAAAGCCTGGCGCGCACCTTCCCCAGGTCCCACCATCGCCACACCGAGGGAAAGGCACGCCGCTGCCCTCGCCAGGCCAGCCAGAATTCCCGGAAGGATGTCACGAAGCCCTCATCCTCCAACAGGCTGTTGTTAAAATGCCAATAGGCCGGCCCCGGCCTCTCCGGACAGAGGGAGGCTGTCACGGTGGCTAGGTGATGGTCAGAAAATGGGGCCAGCTGAATGCTGGAGGAGTGGGCTCATGAGAGATGGAAGCGTGATAAATAAATGCGGTCCAACCGGGAGTGGCTCGACCGATGGGCTTCCACCCAGACAAAGGTGAATGTGGAAGTGTCATCTGGGTGGTGGTCACGCCAGATGTCCACTAGGGAGTGATGTTCAACTATCTTCCGGAGGGTGTCCGCGGCGGCCGGGCTCTGCTCGGTCCCCAAGCGGTCTCACTCCTCGAGGGTGGTATTAAAATCCCCTCCCAGGACCAGGCACTCATGAGAATCTAAGGTGCCGAGGAAGGCGGACGCCTGCTGATAGAATTGCAGCCGCTCCGGGCCTGATGTCAGGGCATAGACGTTAATGAGGTTAACCATGAGCCCCTCTATACGGACCCGGAGATGCAGCAGGCGACCCGGCACAGCCTCAGCGACCCCTAGCATATCGGGCCATAGGTCGGGGGAGAACAGGGTCGCCACTCCAGCCTGCCGAATCGTGGAATGGCTAAAGTAGACCCTGTCCCCCCACTCCAGCCACCAACTGTCTTCGGCGGTCAGATCCGTATGGGTCTCCTGCAGGAAAATCACAGAGTACCCTCTCTCCCGAAGGAAGGAGAGCACCTGGGACCTGCGGAGAGCCATCCTACAACCCTGGGTGTTCAACATTGCGATGGTGAGAGGTGTCATGGGGGAGGCCGGGGGGATCCTCACTGTCAGGGATGCTCGCATCCCCCAGCGGGCCGCGCAACAGTCCTTGACCCATCCCGTAGGTGAGTAATTTTTCACGGAAGACGCGGACCCGCCAGTAGGCCGCGGCATCCTGCTTCCCTGTCCCTTTACCTTCCCCCGTGAGGGCCCTTGTGGCCTGGAGGATTTGAAAAAAATCCCCCCAATCGCTGGAGAGCAAACTGTACCTTGTTGCGGGAGCCACAGACATCCTCTAAAAACTTCCGCGGCTCTCCTCGCAGCTCATGGGGGGGGTGGGGTTACGGTTTCCCAGTTGTTCCCCGGCGGGGCCCTTGGTGCAGCCCCGTGGCCCACTAAAACAGGCAAGCAGGGTGTGGACCCCCAATGGGGTGCCTGATGGGCTGGAGCTACTAGGCCCGCCTCAAGCCCTGGGGCGATAGGGGGCGGTGGAGGGAAAATAGCAGCACCTAATGGGTCGGGACAGGAGAATGCAAAGGCCGCTCCCTGGGGGTCATCAGTTGGAAAAGGGAAGGAGACAGTCCCGGGGGTGGCGATAACATCACAGGAGGTAGACTGGATGGGGTAGGGGCAGGGGCAGAGGCGAGGTTCTCGGTTTCGGGAGGCAAGCAGCTGGATGGTGGCGCCTCCCGATCAAACTCGAGGGTTAAGGGGGTGGGGAGGGAGCTCTCAGTTATACCGGGCACGGGCTCTATGGTGGATTCAGCAGCCACAGCATCAGGAGGTGGATTATCTTCTGTTGGGCCCCCGCCCGGGAAGGAAATCAATTGCTCTGCACCAACGGAGAGTGCCCCTGGTGACTTGTGTCCCGGCCGCGTGGCGCCAGCTGTCACCTGAGCAAGCTTGGTGGTCATCAGCGGGGTGCCATCAGCGGCCGGGTCGATGGAGGAGTCCAGGGGCTCCTTGGAGGTGGGAGCAGAAGCAGCAGGTAGGGGGAGGGAGCATGGGGAAAAGAGGGGTGGAGTGAGGTTGCCCAAATTGAGGTTTGCTGGCAAAAGGTCGTCCTCCCCTGGGCGACCGGGGTCAGATCTAGGGCCTTGATCTCCTCGAACATGGAGGAGAGGACACTTTGTCACCCCAGAGTTCTCCCCACTGGCACCCACCACGATGGTTGCCTCGGAGTTCACGGGGGCTTCGGGTAGTTTCAGGACAGAAGGGGCTTCCTCGAGGGTCTTGGAGGGGAGGGTCTCCCGTGGAGGGGAGACACTACCTTCCGGTTCTACCACGTCTTTCCCGGCTGACACTGGTGGATGGGATGCACTCGTGGGCAAAGCGGAAGGTTTGGCATCGGTGCCCCCATTCCTGGTCTTCCGGGGGGCCTCTGCATCAGGTACATGAGGCGCAGCTCGAGCCTTCCACTTGCCTCGTTTCCCCTGGACTAGGGCCCAGCCCTCCATGGCATCATCTGGGGGCTGGTTAGCAGGGGTCGTGTCAGGGGGTAAAGGTGATGGCTCAGGAACTTGGGGGGGGGACGGTGGGGTGGCATAAGGGAGGGAGGATTCTCCCTGGGGCAGGCTCTCTCCCATGCCTGATGAAGTGTAACAGTGTAACACTAATATTAGATCCATGTTTCAAATTAGAAAAGAACCCCTGCGTAGTATGTAATGTTTTTACATGCTTTTATACATTACCAAAATCAGGATTTGGACATCAAGCAGTTGAATAGTGAATTTCTAGGGCTTTGCAACAGAAAGCAGGGCTCGTCCTCTTAATTACTGTTAACTCATTTTGGCAAGCAGGTTCTAAGCAATATTTTGCTAGGCCCAAGGCAAACTCATAACATGGGTCCCCCTTCCATCCCACACTGACACACTAAGTTAAATAAATTATATTTTATTTCTGAAATGGCATAGATAGGCTTTATCACTTTACAGCTTTACTTTTCTGGTCCTTTACATTTCAAAATCATGAATTACCTCATGAAAAAGTTAAGTCAATTTTTCTTGAAAGTTCACACTCAGTAGACAAAACAGCAAGATGACTTAATTTACTATGGCATAGGAATGCTTGTTTACAGTTTTTGATGAGTGTCAGCTTGCTGAAACTTTTCCACTTTTGACATAGTCACTGGCAATGTGCAAAAAATTCACAGGACTATGTGCACGTCACTGAAAATTAGTTGTTTTTTGATGTAAATCTCATTAAATAAGATAGTGGTGGCGGATCCAATTCTTTTCCAAAAGTAGACTTGAAGATTCTTTTTCCATCTGAAAAAGAAAAGGACGACTTGTGGCACCTTAGAGACTAACAAATTTATTTGAGCGTAAGCTTTCGTGAGCTACAGCTCACTTCATCGGATGCATTCAGTGGAAAATACAGTGGGGAGATTTATATATACAGAGAACATGAAACAATGGGTGTTACCATACACACTGTAACAAGAGTGATCAGGTAAGGTGAGCTATTACCAGCAGGAGAGGGGGGAGGAGAGCGGGGAAACCTTTTGTAGTGATAATCAAGGTGGGCCATTTCCAGCAGTTGACAAGAACATCTGAGGAACAGCTGGGGGCGGGAGAATAAAAATGGGGAAATAGTTTTACTTTGTGTAATGACACATCTACTCCCAGTCTTTATTCAAGCCTAAGTTAATTGTATCCAGTTTGCAAATTAATTCCAATTCAGCAGTCTCTCGCTGGCGTCTGTTTTTGAAGTTTTTTTGTTGAAGAATTGCCACTTTTAGGTCTGTAATCGAGTGACCAAAGAGATTGAAGTGTTCTTCGACTGGTTTTTGAATGTTATAATTCTTGATGTCTGATTTGGGTCCATTTATTCTTTTACGTAGAGACTGTCTAGTTTGACCAATGTACATGGCAGAGCGGCATTGCTGGCATATATCACATTGGTAGATGCGCAGGTGAACGAGCCTCTGATACTGTGGCTGATGTGATTAGACCCTATGATGGTGTCTCCTGAATAGATATGTGGACACAGTTGGCAACCGGCTTTGTTGCAAGGATAGGTTCCTGGGTTAGGGGTTCTGTTGTGTGGTGTGTGGTTCTTGGTGAGTATTTGCTTCAGGTTAGGGGGCTGTCTGTAGGCAAGGACTGGCCTGTCTCCCAAGATCTGTGAGAGTGATGGGTAATTCTTCAGGATAGGTTGTAGATCCTTGATGATGCATTGGAGAGGTTTTAGTTGGGGGCTGAAGGTGATGGCTAGTGGCGTTCTGTTATTTTCTTTGTTGGGCCTGTCCTGTAGTAGGTAACTTCTGGGCACTCTTCTGGTTCTGTCCATCTGTTTCTTCACTTCAGCAGGTGGGTATTGTAGTTGTAAGAATGCTTGATAGAGATCTTGTAGGTGTTTGTCTCGGCAAACCTGGTGGCTGAACTTTGTGACTTTGTCCTCACCCACAACTATTTCATGTTTGGGGACAATGTATACCTTCAAATCAGCAGCACTGCTATGGGTACCCGCATGGCCCCACAGTATGCCAACATTTTTATGGCTGACTTAGAACAACGCTTCCTCAGCTCTCGTCCCCTAATGTCCCTACTCTACTCACGCTACATTGATGACATCTTCATCATCTGGACCCATGGAAAAAAGCCCTTGAGGAATTCCACCAGGATTTCAACAATTTCCATCCCACCATGAACCTCAGCCTGGACCAGTCCACACAAGAGATCCACTTCCTGGACACTACAGTGCTAGTAAGCGATGGTCACATAAACACCACCCTATAACGGAAACCTACTGACCGCTATGCCTACCTACATGCCTCCAGCTTTCATCCAGACCACACCACATGATCCATTGTCTACAGCCAAGCTCTACGATACAACCGCATTTGCTCTAACCCCTCAGACAGAAGTGGAGTACTTGTGGCACCTTAGAGACTAACAAATTTATTTGAGCATAAGGTTTCGTGAGCTACAGCTCACTTCATCGGATGCAAAGCTTATGCTCAAATAAATTGGTTAGTCTCTAAGGTGCCACAAGTACTCCTTTTCTTTTTGCGAATACAGACTAACACGGCTGCTACTCTGAAACCTGAAACTACATAGCCATCAAGGTCCAGGTTTTAAATTGGCCAAAATGTCCTGCCATGGGCAAGACATGGCATAACTTCAGTACCTGATGCCAGGAGCTATTGTCAGAAATGTAGAGATGATCCCCAAAGAAAAAGTTTCATCTACAACAAGATCTCCTAAGACCCATCAGTGCTTCCCCAGATTCAGAGTTTGGCATATTGGGGCCACAAACATGTCACTTGGAAGCAAGGAATGAATAGTGGCCATCAGGACTGGTGATGGTCCCGTAGACAAAGTGGGAAGGTTTAAAAACAGTGGTAAGAGCTTCCTGCTCCACTTCACAGTACTCGTCCTTGTGGGTCAAGGTGTCAGCCTTCCCATTCTTAGTCCCTGAATGGAACAAAACAATGAAAGTTAAATTGGAAGAGGAAAAGGGCCTATCAAATCTGATGTTTTAGTAGTCGCACCATCTGCAGATGCTCCAAATTCTTGTGATTGGTCCAGACTTGAACAGGCACACAGGCTCCCTCGAGGAGAGGCCTCCATTCCTCAAAGGTGGCCCTGATGGCCAGGAGTTTTGTTTCAACTCAGTTTCTCTCAGCAGAAGTCAGTTTGAGAGAAAAGGGCACAGGGATGAAGCAACTGATAAGGGCCAGTAAATTGTGAGAGAACCATGCATATCACAGTCTGGGGCATCAGTCTCAAATATGAAGGCCTTTATAGTGTCCTGATAGGTTAAAATGAGGGCAGAAATAAATTCCTTTTTCAAGTGGTCAAAAGCTACCTGCATGTCAGTGGACCAGATGAACTTAACTTTCTTCCCAAGAAGGCACATTATGGGAGCTACCAGGTTCGAGAATCCTTGGATGAATCACTAGTAAAAATTCACAAACCCAAGGAACCACTGCACCCCGCGTATATTCAAAGGCACCTTCCACTTGGTGATGGCTGTAACCTTGCAAGGATCTGTAACCACAGCAAGTCCAACTGGGGAGATATCACAGCCCAGAAGCTCTACAATATCCTTGTCAAATACGCAAAACCTGAAAAATGCAAAAACTTGATTTGATGAAGCTGATCAAACACAGTGCACGCATGGTCGTCATGGTGTTCTTTATCCTCTCAAAAAAAAAAAAAGAGAATATCATCTAAATGGAAGGTCAGAGACATGCACAACCAATAAGTGAAGATATCATACATGAAATGCTAGAAGGCAGCAGGGACATTACGCTGACCAAACAGCAGGACCAAATATTTGAAATGGCCAAAATTCCATCTTCTATTCATCCCCCTTCCAGATTCTGATCAGGTTGCATGCAGGTCTAGTTTTGTGATGATCCAAACCAAATGGAGTCTTTCCAGGAGTTTGATTATGACAGGAAGAGAGTATCAATTGTGGAGGGTGATCTTGTTAAGGGCTCAATAATCAACACAAAGACAGAGGGAGCCACCCTTTCTTCCACTGGGGAAGTTAAGGGATGGATGAACCCATTCCTCAGATTTTCCTCAAGGTACTCCCAGAAGGCCTCCATCTCGGTTTTGAATAGGGTGTAAAACACATCCACAAGGGACCTCCATTCCTGGCTGAAGGTCAGTTGGGCAATCATAACTGCAGTGAAGAGGTAGAAGATCTGCCTTCTGTTTGGCAAGTGTGTTGGCACATTCTAGATACTTGTCAGGAATTCTAGGCACTGCTGACCAAAAAAAGTGATTTGTGACTAGATCCTTTGAGGGCTGGCACGTGCCACAGAATGTGATCCGCTGTTGGCTAGATCTGGGAAGATATGCTCGTCAGCACTGCAGGGAACAAAAGAGTAGCGATTATGACTCAGGAGTAAAATGGATCTTGGCTAAGCACCGTGCTACTATGTGCCCGGGCATCCTACAATGCAGACACAACCCCAGTGCCCAATGATTGTTCTTGTTCTTTTCAACAGTGAAGAGGTGGGGCTGCACTCTGTCGCCTTGCATATGTTCAGGTCTGGGAGGATAACTGGGACCACAGGAGATGGAAGAGTTCTGGCTGGTGGGGATTGGGTGGCATGCTGCTTTTCTTGGGCTCACTCAGTTAGTCGAACATCAACCAGGATGCAAATATTCATTAAATCTCCCCATCTAAGTGGAGGTTCCGCCTGGCCTAGTTAATCTTTGATTGAGTCCCTGACTAAAATGATGTTGCTGCACAGCCTCATTCCAGGGGGTGTCTGCAACCAGAGATCAAAATTCCATTGCATATTTGGCAACAGACCTGGCACCCTGCCGGAAGGTGAGGAGGGCAGTTTCTGTGATAGGTTCTCGATTATGGTCAAAGAAGTCCACCATTGCCCATTCAAAGCTCTCAAAGTATTCAGGGAGAGGACTGGATCCTTCCAGGAGCAGGGATGCCCACTTCTGGGTCTCTCCAGTGAGCAGGCTAAGTACTAATCCCATTCAGGACTGATCTGTGGGGTAGAACTGTGGCTGCAACATGAACAGGAAAGGACATTTATTAAGGAACCCACACAATTTGGCATGATCCCCATCATTTTATCAGGTAGAGGCAGCTTGGGCTTACAGACAGTGGATGCAAGAGTTGAGGAGACAATAGATGCTGCCTGGGCTTGTATCTGGGCCTGGAGGGACACATTCTGATCATCTAGTGCTCTACCTGAGACTGCAGTTCCTGCAGAACTGCAACAGTGTCTGAGAAGGTGGGTGGAGCTTTTGCTAGGGCCATTCCAGTGGGGACCTCCATTCTGTGGGGAAAAGTCCCGTCTCCTCTTCCAATTGGCTGTTCAAACTGTCACACTGAGGTGTAGGCAGTGTGACCTAGCTGTCAGAGCAGAATCAGACGGCAGAGCTGGAGTTGTAGTCAGGAGGTAAGCCCATGGTCAGAGCCAGGAGTTAGGAATCAACAGTTCAGAAGCAGGCAGGGACTTGGGCTGGAGCGGAGCAATGGCTGTGCAAGAAGCAGGTCTGGACAGCTGTGGGCCTGGAATGCATTGAGCAGCCACTATGCTGCTGAGCTTAAATGGTGCTCTGTTGGCTCTTCTGACCACTCAGGGAGCACAGTAACTTATCTCGGGTTTACTGGGCCCAGTTGAGCTTGTTGAGTTGCTAGGCAACTGAGCCCATAGGCAGCTGAATTCCTGAAAGTGGGAAACCCAAAGTTCAAATTCGTTCTCCATATCAGGCAGCAAGAGGAGCTGAACCTGGGTTTCCCACATCGCAGGCAAGTGACCTAACCCCTGGGCTAAAGGCTGTAGAGGCAATGTCTTCCTGTCCCCAAACCCTGCCAGCCAGTTTGTGTGAATTTAGGCATGCTCCAAGCACACCTACTGGATTGGGCCCTTCAGGTTAGATTTGGCGGGGGGGAGAGTATAACGCTTAGTTTGAGGATCCTTCTGAGTGGAGGACAGCATCTGGGCACCTATATCGAGGTGGATGTGTGCAGGCTCACCTGCAGAAACATGAGTGCCTAGGGGACTTTAATGGTGGCGATTTAGGCAACTAGGGATTTTTACGCTACCTAATTGCTTATGCTCCACTAGGTTCATTTAAAATGCCTAGGGCAGAGATAGGCAACTGGCAGCCCAAGAGTACATCCAACCCACCAGATCATGTTATGTGGCCTCCCAGCAGAGGATTTATTCTACCATGACATTCTCCTCCCTGCCCCCCCCCCCCATGATAAACAATCTGCAACTACAAAGTGATGTATTAACGTAAAAGAGCAATCACTCAGGGGAGTGGTTGTGTGCTTCTTTGGGTAGCATGTATACCAGCGGTTCTCAAATTATGGGTCAGGACCCCAAAGTGGGTCATGAACCCATTTTAATGGGGTCGCCAGGGCTGGCTTAGACTTGCTGGGGCCCGGTGCTAGAGCCAAAGCCCGAAACCCACTACCTGGGGGCTGAAGCTGAAGCCCCTGCCCCACCGCCCTGGGCAGTGGGGCTCAGGTTACAAGCGCCCTGCTGGGACTGAAGCCCTGGGCTTTGTCCTCCCCGCCCAGGGCAATGGGGCTTTGGCTTTGGCCACCCCACCTGGGGCAGTGGGGATCGGGCTTTGGCTCAGGCTTCAGTCCTCCCTCCTGGGGTCATGTAGTAATTTTTGTTCTCAGAAAGGGGTCCTGGTGCAATAAAGTTTGAGAACTCCTAATTACTGAACACAAAGAAATTCAATACCCTGAAACATCAGGTCTAAATCCATTGTGCAATGAATGAGTGGAAAGCAGCACTTTGATAAACCATTGGCTGGCTCTTCTGCTTTTACAGTTTTATCATGAGTAAATGAAAGACAGAAAAACGAATCTTCATGCAGAGTGGGAGCTTGAATATCTTTTCACTGAACATAGAGGTAAGCTCCAACGCTCTTATGTTTTCAAGAAAAGGCAGTGACAAAAGGAATGAAACTTGAACAGTCACTGTAGTACCAGTCAATGCCACAAAGCAAAATATGACAAATGTCTTGGCGCTGCCAGGGATCCCACTGTTGCTGATCTAAAAGGAGAAGTTTTAAGTTAGTAGAGGTGTTTTGCAAGAGCTACCACAGCACAAACAGAGTCTTACTGCATCATGCCTTCTAACTGTGGAACTGGCACAGGCTAAAAAACCACTGAGGGACAGCAAAATGATGGTCAATGCAAGTGGCAAAGGCATTTGGTAAGGACAAATTGTTTTAAAAAAAAATGAATGGCATATTTCTAAGACGGAGTTTCACAAAGTTTCAGATATTAACAATCACATGGAAGAAAATGCAAAGGAAATTATGCACTATTTTTTATTTTTCTTTGGCACAAGGTAAGAATACAAATGTGTCAGCTATTGATATACAGACAGACAATTGACAGTAATTTTAATATGCATGAACAGCTTATGAAGTTAGCCTCATTACATGGATAAGCAAAGGGCCCAGATACTTTTGGTGCTGTTCAGGAGGCTATTGCAGACTTTGAAGGTTTCAGAAAAGTTACCCACTGTTGCAACAGATGGAGTACCTTCCGTGCGTAGATCAAAGGTGGGTTTGCAGGTTTATTGAAGCATGCAAGGCTGGACTGCTCAACACAGCCCTGCATTATTCATCAAGAGTCACTGTGTAATCCGGTCAATGTGGTCAGGAAAGTTACAAACTCATCCAAGGTGGCCACAGATCACTGAGCCATCACAGATTTGTGGCTTTTTCTTGATGAAATGGATGCAGCTTACCCAGACTTGGCCCTCTACACTAAAGTGTGATGGATGAGTTGTAAATGCCTTGAGAGATTCTTTGCACTTTGAAAGGAGATAGTCACCTTTCTAAAATACACTGAGTTCTTCTGATGCTAAGGAGTTTCAGGGAAAACTGTGAACTGCAGCCTGATCCTATCTTTGTTGGAAAGAAGGAAAGGGGCATTCTGTTTTGGAAACTGCTTCCTGAATCTTGTTTCCCCAAATATGAGCAAGTGGTCACTGAAATTGTGTTCTGTGTTTGGAAGCCCTCATATTAGTGAAAGATTTCAGAGTAACAGCCGTGTTAGTCTGTATTCGCAAAAAGAAAAGGAGTACTTGTGGCACCTTAGAGACTAACCAATTTATTTGAGCATAAGCTTTCGTGAGCTACAGCTCACTTCATCGGATGCATACTGTGGAAAGTACAGAAGATCTTTTTATACGCACAAACCATGAAAAAATGGGTGTTTACCACTACAAAAGGTTTTCTCTCCCCCCACCCCACTCTCCTGTTGGTAATAGCTTATCTACAGTGATCACTCTCCTTGCAATGTGTATGATAATCAAGGTGGGCCATTTCCAGCACAAATCCAGGGTTTAACAAGAAAGTCTGGGGGGGGGGTTGGAAAAAACAAGGGGAAATAGGTTACCTTGCATAATGACTTAGCCACTCCCAGTCTCTATTCAAGCCTAAGTTAATTGTATCCAATTTGCAAATGAATTCCAATTCAACAGTCTCTCGCTGGAGTCTGGTTTTGAAGTTTTTCTGTTGTAATATCACAACTTTCATGTCTGTAATCGCGTGACCAGAGAGATTGAAGTGTTCTCCGACTGGTTTATGAACGTTATAATTCTTGACATCTGATTTGTGTCCATTTATTCTTTTACGTAGAGACTGTCCAGTTTGACCAATGTACATGGCAGAGGGGCATTGCTGGCACATGATGGCATATATCACACTGGTGGATGTGCAGGTGAACGAGCCACTGATAGTGTGGCTGATGTGATTAGGCCCTGTGATGGTGTCCCCTGAATAGATATGTGGGCACAGTTGGCAACGGGCTTTGTTGCAAGGATAGGTTCCTGGGTTAGTGGTTCTGTTGTGTGGTGTGTGGTTGCTGGTGAGTATTTGCTTCAGGTTGGGGGGGCTGTCTGTAGGCAAGGACTGGCCTGTCTCCCAAGATTTGAGAGAGTGTTGGGTCATCCTTCAGGATAGGTTGTAAATCCTTAATAATGCGTTGGAGGGATTTTAGTTGGAGGCTGAAGGAGACGGCTAGTGGCATTCTGTTATTTTCTTTGTTAGGCCTGTCCTGTAGTAGGTGACTTCTGGTGAAAGTAACTTTTTCACACTGACTCATTTGAAATCAGTCGAAAGGAAATGACTGACAGCTGAAACCATCTTATGCAAGCTGGATGCTCCAGAAGTGATATAGATATATATATGCCTTTCTTAGTGCACAAGTCAAGTTTCACATTGACTGGCAAGATACTGTAAGCAGTGGAGGGAAAACGTTAATAAAAACTTCTATTTTCATTTCTTAATCCCCTGCTCTTCTGTACGCTGAAAAAAGATAAATGAAAAGGGTAAACACAAATCTTTCACTAATTTAGGAAGCCTGTATTATAAGGAGATTTTTTAATGAAGAACACTTCAGTTTTACACTGTTAATTGTATGTTATCATGCTGTATTGTAGCAAAACTTTCTGAGTTATGCCATATGGGGTCTCTAATTATATGGATTCTCTGGCCCTACCACCTTAAGTTGCACATCCCTGGCCTAGAGTATGGAACACACATAAGTAGTTAACACATTCCATTTAAAAAAAATTGTGCTTTAATAAGACATTTGTTGAAAGTAGACAAAAGCAAACCAAGTACTGCACTATTAATTTAATTTTACAGGACTCAAAACAGCACCAGACTCCTCACAATTCAAATAAATAGCACATGCTCCCTGCCCTAAAAAGTTTACAATCTAAATTATATGTGATGCTATATAAAATCCCATCCTCTCCCCTTAGATCAGAGGTGGGCAAACTATGGCCCACGGGCCACATCTGGCCCGTGGGCCCCTCCTGCCCGGCCCCTGAGCTCCTGGCCCAAGATGCTAGCCCCTTCCCCACTTCTCCCCCTCCCCCACAGCCTCAGATCACTGTGCCACCGGCGCAATGCTCTGGGTGGCGGGGCTGCGAGCTCTTGCCAGGCAGGGCAGCTGCAGAGCCATGGCCTGACCCAGTGCTCTATGCTGTGCAGTGGTGTGGCTGGCTCCAGCCAGGCAGCACGGCTGCCTGTCCTGGTGCTCTGGGCAGCGCCGCCAGCCACCGGTGCTCCAGGCAGCGCGGTAAGGAGGCAGGGATGGTTGGATAGAGGGCAGAGGATTTTGGGGTGGTGGTCAGGGGTGTTGATAGGGGTTGGGGCAGTCAGAAGATGGGGAACAGGGGGGTTGGATGGGGCAGGGATCCCAGGGGGGCAGTCAGGAATGAGAGGAGGGGTTGTATGGGGTGGCGGGGGCAGTCAGGGTCTGGGGGTAGTCAGGGGACGGGGGGGTTGGATGGGGCAGGAGTCCCAGGGGGACCGTCAGGAGGCAAGAAGCGGGAGGGGGGTCAGATACAGGGTGGGGACTGGGCCACGCCTGGCTGTTGGGGAGGCACAGCCTCCCCTAACTGGCCCTCCATACAATTTCAGAAACTTGATGTCGCCCTCAGGCCAAAAAGTTTACCTGCTCCTGCCTTAGAGGCTTAGCACCTTTCTATTTCCTACACTGCTAACTGAGGAGAACTTGCTTCGTCGGTGAGGACAAAAGCTCAAGGGAAAAACTCCACAAGCCAGATTCTGATCTCACAGCAGTATGACAGATGAGACTTTCTTCCCCATGTGAGTTCTCCTGAATGGAGTTCTATTTTTCTGGTCCTGGTCTGTGGTTCTGGCTTCCTTGGGTTTCCATTTTTTGTTGTTGTTGCTGCTGCTGTTGTTGTTGTTATGCACTTTTGGTGTGTCACTTCTGGTGTGGCAAGGATAGCCCCATTCATTCAGTTAACAAATACCCAATATGAACAGCATATTCCCTACCATCCTAATTAGCATGGCACAATACTCTTCAGGAGACAGGAGTACTTTACAACATTCTAGAACTCAAAGACGCTAAATAGCTGGTGAGGACTTGTGGATATTTATACAAATTGCATGGCATTCAGGACTCAAATTTGACCACGCGGAACAGATGGGAAGAAAATAGGGGCACCTATTTTAGTGCCACTGAAATAAATAGGACTGATGTTTCCAAATGACAGAATCGGAAAATGTTTCTCTCTTGAGAGAAACAGGTTTTGGATTCATGCTTTTGTATTGCTTGATGGTTGACTTCATTGTGGAAGGGGACAGAAAATACTGTTAAATAATTCTGGTGCTTAGGAAAGTTAAAAGCACATGTAAATAATGTACTGGCTAGAAGACACTGTGGGAGCCGGAGGAGTGCAAAGACCCCTCTTCTCTGCTGATGTATTTGAATGACATGCACCAAAACCTTTGCTATTCCAGACCTGCAGCTCTCTCCTAATTAGAGACAGCAAATCGTACTGTCCACTACCAAATTGTTCATTTGTGATCTGGCTTTGTGGATACATGCCCACTAATATGCCAACTTATTTGGATATTGATTAAATCTGGATTTAAACTAGAGATGGCGAAGTTCAGGTCTAGATTCTAGCTTCTTTAATGTCAAGGGATTTTCAGACCCAGGATTTTGGTTCAGCCCATTATCCAGATGGAAAGTTCAGTTCTGAACAGGATCCAAATGGGGAGGAGGGGAGCACAGGGGGACAGGGATAGGAGAGGGAGGGCTGGATCCAGGGTTTGGGGTTCAGGCCATTGCTAATTTAAACCGGTGAATGGTAAGTGGTTAGAATGTTAATGCACTACATTTTTTAGCCTGTTTTTGAATGGTTTTATTTAAAATGTATGCTTTAAAGTGTGTTTCAGGTGTGGTGGTGGTGGTGATGGAAATGGACCCAAGGTTCTTAAAATAGCGTGTGAGAAAATGCAACCTTCAAAATACATTATTTTTCCTGTCTCAGTCTTACTGCTGTACTGTTTAAAACCAAAATTACTGAACCTCTAAACACCGTGAAGTCTCATTAAGTCACTTTTGTATCTTCGGGGCATTCAAATATCCTCATTACTGTTTAAAGGCCACATTCAAATAAATATGGATTTTTAAAGAGCTGCTTACCTACTTCCATTTTACTCACTTCTGAAAGGCTGTTTAAGTTAAAAATGAACTAATTAGAAAGCAAAATTAGACGTCAATGATTGTAGGTGGCAATTATACCCCATTACCCTGCTAAATGCTAAGGTGAAACCAATTAAATTAAGGGTGACTTAATTCCTTTTTATCACTATTCATTTTATGTGTTTTGTGTTGTTTTAATTAATGCTTACAAACTGTGTAGAGGATGAAAGGAAGGTAGTCTCAACACATTCACAAAATGTAAAATTTCGTTTTAGGGCCTGATATGCTAATTGTGTACTGCTGTTTTTAAAAAAAACTTTTAACCCTGTAATTACTTACACTCACGGACTGAAAAAAGACTATCTGCAAGAAGTCAAACCCTTTGCAATGCCACAGCTGGACATCAGAGATATGAGGGTAACTGGAGTCCAGATTCTCAGAGGTACTTAGGCTCCTACATTCAATGGCCTACAATGTACAGACCATACTGTTGTTCTCACATATATTATAAAATGAAGTATGGAAGGGCAAGCACCTCTTGGATAAATTTTATAAATTTCTGTAAGGCTTTTGGCAGTGTACACAGAGACAGTCTTTGGGAAATCATGGCATATTATGGAATACCAGAAAAAAATAAATTAGAGTCATCGGAGATGTGATCATGCTGAATGTGCAGTCAGACAGTGACAGACAATGGTCTGCAGTGACAACTGGAGTAAGGTAAGAGCGTATTATGTCCCCACAGTTGTTTGGATTGGTCTTTGACTATGTCACAAGGAAAAGTAACTGCAGAAGGCATTTTATGGACAAATGACAAAGCACACTTGGATGACCTTGTTTTTGTTGTTGACATTGGCCTCCTTAGTTCCACTAAGTGATGTGTTAAAGAAGAAACCCAGCTTTTGGCAGACACAGCAAAACAAGTTGGTTTGTTTATCCACAAAGGGAAGACAAAATATATGGCTATCAATGTCCCCAAAACAAGTCGAATAACACCAGAAGTCACTTTACCACTCCAGGGAGCGTGATGTGTAATGATGACACCCTACTAGAGGTCAAGCAACAAGTATCAAAAGCAGCAAACAACTTTCATAAACTCGAAAAGGTTTGGAAGAGTAGCATGATAAAAATTTGTATTTTTGTGTCAGTATCTAACACCCGCATCATGTCTATCCTCCTTTATGGAGCATGGAGATTATGGAAATCTACAACAGAAATCGATAAGTTCAGCTCATTCCAAAGTAAATATCTGCAGATCTTCTGAGTTCATTAGAAAAAAAAAGTGTTTCTTGCAAGACCAGAAATTCTAAAGAAAGTAAAGACATCTAATGTGTCCAACATGGTAAGATGATGACCATGAACATATGTAGGACACACTATAGGATGCCACCAACACTACTTCCACATCAAATGAGAATACGGACACTTGCTAGGAAGAGAAAGAAAGGGTGACCTCGAGAAACATTACACAGAACAGAGAAAGAAGCCAGATCCATCAGCAAACCACTCAGGAGACTAAACAGACCGGCACAAGACCAAAAGAAAATGGCAGAAACTGATAGTTGCCCCTGTGGACCTGTAACTGGGAATTGCCCCTGTGGACCAGTAACTGGGGTCCAGATCCTCAGAGATACTTAAACTTCTAATTTCAATGACCTACAATGTTCAGACCATGCTATTGTTCTCACATATATTATAGAATGAAATGTGGAGAAATAAATTTTACTTGTTGGCATATTTCATGCTGCTTCCGTGTTCTATTATGGCTACTAAATATGTTGGGTCAAACACACCCCTTAACATTAGTCAATGGAGTTACCCTGGAAATTTTAACCCTTTTACCTCATTTTGTAATAGTGATGAGAATGGTTTCATGCTTTGTGTTCTGCTTATTTTTAAAACACAACATAAAATAAGTGTGACCATATCCCAGAATTGTCCTTATTAGTAGGTCCCTACCAAATTCACAGCCATGAAAAATCTGGTCTTGTGTGCTTTTACCCTATATTGTATAGATTTCATGGGGAGACCAGCATTTTTCAAATTGGGGGTCCTGACCTAGAAGGAAATTGCAGGGGGATTGCAAGGTTATCTGGGGAGGGGCGTGTTATGGTATTGCCACCCTTACTTCTGCGCTGCCTTCATAGCTGGGCGGCCAGAGAGTGGCAGCTGTTGGCCCGGCGCCCAGCTCTGAAGGCAGCACCCCATCAGCAGCAGCACAGAAGTAAGGGTGGCAATGCCACACCATGTCATCCTTACTTCTGTGCTGCTGCTAACAGCAGCTCTGCCTCGAGTTGGGCTCCTAGCTAGCAGCTGCCACTCCCCAGCTCGGAAGGCGGCACAGCCCCCAGCAGCAGTACAGAATTCAGGGTAGCAGTACCACAGCCCCCACCCCCTACAATAACCTTGTGATCCCCTTGCGACTTCCCACAACTCCTTTTTGGGTCAGGACCCCTACAATTACAACACTGTGAAGTTTTAGATTTAAATAGCTGAAATCATGAAATTTACGATTTTTAAAAATCCTATCACTGTGAAATTGACCAAAATGGACCATGAATTTGGCAGGGCCCTACTTATAAGACTCTGATAATTGGGACAACTGCTGTAATTGTCACATTTCTGTTTCTACTGGTGTATCACATTATCTATCTAATGTATATTTTGCTCAAGAACAAATATGGCAACCACCAGTTTCTGCATACTGAAAAATACTCTTACCAAACAAACAAAAAAGAATATTAGGACATGAGAGAGAGAGCTAGAAGATTGCATGAGCTACTGTAATTAATTTTGACAGCTACAAAATACACCTAAAGCATATTCCCAAACTAGGTCCACTCTGCTAATCACGGAATAAAAAAATAGAAACTGGATCCTGCAGCCCTTACTTACGTTGGGCAGCATTTGTTGTACAAATGGTTCCATTCAAGTGAAGTACTACTCAACAAAGTAAGAGTTGCAGAATCTAGCCCATAATAATTTATACATTTCAGGCGACAAGAGCACCATTCAGTGAGCATTCTAGATAGCAGGCAAACCTATATTCATGAAATATACCCTAAAGTCAAAGTCAAGGCTATTAATTTGTGCAATGGACAGTCCTATTGGAGCATTACAAAGCTCACACTTTAGAGGATTACTACAGGATTAGCTGTTTTTTCAAAAGTCAGTCTTTAGGCCACGAAGGCACTAAGGCTGTAAATCTGACAAGGTACATAGCACATTTACAGTCAGTTAATTCTCAGCTGAGAGACCGAGTCAGCTATCAATTTAGCATGTTATATCAGAGAGAAATGTGTAATCATGCTTTTTGTTATTTCCTTCTGGAAGCCCTCCTCAAAAAAAGATAATTCTTGCATCTAGAACGTTTCTTTATTAGCCTTGATCCAACCCACTAGAACTGCAGCATTGATGTGCAATGTAATTCAAAGCACCCAGGTTAACACTCTGGGCTTTGGAACAATAGAGGTCTGGCTGTACTGGAAAGGCAGCGTACTCATTCTAGAGAGAACATTCATTAGCTGGCAGAGTTAATGAATGACTAAAACAACATTGGCAGCAGCTCACAAGACAATTTATCTGCAGGATCATGGTGGTGCAGATGAAGAGGGGAAGGAAAGACTACATAGTACCCATCCGGAACTATTCTCTATTCCTAAACAGCTACGACAAAATATAAACAGGAGCATTCAAGCTGTGCAGTACTAACATGGTTTGCTTTAGTACAAACATGCCAAACAATAACTCCACATGGTGGAAGAAGAGAATTCATCTATAATAAAGCAAGACCGGGATTTAAAACAGTAGAATCTCTTGCAGGAAAGCATAGGTTCCAGGACCTTGCTATGGAGCAATTTCCAGTTATGTAAAAGTACACCCAAACATTCAATGCTGGAGGATGTCAAGAAAAACTATAATGTTGAATTTGTGTGTCAGATTTCTTAACATATCAGTTAGGGAGGCTGTATGACCTTGACATGGGAACAACAAAAATGTTTGTGAAATCTATAGACACGCTGAAAAGACCGCCTCAGAGAAATATGTCAATCATGTAGTCAAGGTTGCTCTAAGACACCCAAAAAAAACTAATTTTTAAAAAAGGTCATCCTGAAAGGGTGATTAAATATGGATGTCTTTTCTCAGCTTCTCGTTAGCACTTCAGAAAGTTTGCAAAAGATACATTTTACTTTGAGTCTAAAAAAGTTACCAATAAACATTATTAAAATACTTCGCACTTCTATAGCACTTTGAGGATCTCAGAGCACTTACAGCAACTAATCAATTTTAGCCTAGCAACATCCCTGTGAAGTAGGCAAGCATGATTATGTCCCTCTTATAGATGGAGGCCGAAGGTTCTGAGATTCACAAATTTAACAAGCTCACACAAGTGTGGAAGAGCTTCAAGTAGAATCCAAGACTGACTCATAAGGCCACCCCTCTCAGAGGGCCATGCCATTTCCTCTGAGTGGTCTCTTCCAGGGGCAGCTTTAACTACAGTCCATGAGTTAAATTGTACCCACAGAACTCAGGCCAAATTTGAGTGGTCTTGTGACCTGGCACTACTCAAATTTCATGGTGAACTATCACAAATGGAAGGGATAAAATATTAGCAGCATCACATAATATAAGTAACAGATTCTATCTACTTCGTTTTTCAATATTTAAAATGAGCCCATTATTCCCACCGGGTGCATGTGCAAATATTTCAGTTAGAGTCACAAAATCCAAAAGTTCCTGGAATAATTTAAAGGAATAGATCATAAGTAACTGGAGATGAAAAACCTCTTTGTTCAATAAAGCAGTGTCCCCTTCATTCCTAAATAAAATTTGGACATACACTGGGAAGGGGTATGTTGGCGTCAAAATTCATTGAATCATCTATGCTGGATTAGCAGTCACCAGATAATAGCGTTCATACTTAGACTTCAAACGAACTGGGAGTATAAGTGACAGCCCCTTAGGAGGAAGGGATTGGAAAAAAAAGTCTCACCGACAGTTATGACCTCAGGCACTGGGATATAAGGATAAGGAGTAGTTTCTTATTTACCAGGGTTGTAACTATGAGGTTTACTTTACCTACCTTGGCTGTTGCCTAAGCTATGTACTAGATACAATGTTATAGAAACTTTAAGGTATCTATCTTGGCCCATGTCCAACTATGCTGGGACAGTCACCATGGACCATTCTTGAACACACAATTCTAATCTCTGGTAAAATAAGAGCAGGTTAAGAGGTACCTGACCTGCAGCATTCACACCAAGGCAAACAGCAAAAGACCATCGCATCCCCAAGAAGCTGCAGACTCTGACTGCAGTCAGTAAGAAGCAAGGGGAAAGACTAATGATAAAGTGGAGCAGGGAAGTCACAGTTACATAGTGTACATATGAAGCAAGATTTTTCCCCCCCTCAAAGATTTTGGATTCTTTTCCTGGCAGAGGAAATTGGCCACCATACTTTGCAATATCATCATGGCTTCCAAATGGTCAGGAAGATGTGGACTCCAAGTGTGAACTATTTACTTGTTTGGGGAGAAATCAGTGATAGTAAGTAAAGATGAGGCTAGATTTCAATATTAGATTACAACTCAAAATCATGTCCAAGATTATATTGGATTCCTTTTGGAAGCAAAAAGTTCTTGAGGATGTTCTACAAACTGTTAACCATCCTAAGAACAGTTTAACACAATGAACAAGCATGAGAAGGAAACATTCCAGAGACATTGACTGCTTCAATTCCTTCAATCACTTCACAAGCTTCAACTCTCTTTCTGTGTGACCTATCTGCTGGTAAGGATGAGAATACTACATCAACTGATACTTCAGAATAGATCATAAGATGACCAGTAAAGTGAAATATTTTAATCCAGCAATGTACAAAAATTTCCCTTTCATTGAATATTCAGTCCAGGCTGGTGCTATCTTCCGTTTGTTGGGGGCACTTCACTCTGTACACAATAAATAAGGTACCTGGTAGAAATTACAACTGGAATTGATAAATTCAAAAAAAAGCATACAGATATATGCAACGGCATGATCTTTCTCCTGCTCATAAAGAGCCTTTTCAGCAGTGGACGGACTGTCTCTCATGGAAAAGCAGAGACAGTGTTACCAACCATAACAAATCAGGGTGGAAAGCACAAATTGAACAAAACGGATTCTTCTTCCAGCACATTGCTGACTGCGCCCCCACTGCAAAAAGGACCTCTGTGTAACTCGAAAGTTTGTCTCTCTCAACAACAGAAGCTGTCGCAGGCAGAGATATTACCTCCCCCACCTGGTCTCTCTAGTGCTCACAATAGACTGTTAAACTTATGGAAAATGACATTCTGTAGGAGGACAAAGGAGGAGTGGCCTGTCTCCATACCTCCCCTCTCAGAAGGCTATGGGGAAGAAGTTTTCTTTAACAGGAGTCCAAGTTTCTGGCACCTTTGGAGGCGAGGGGGGCATGTTCCAATAACAAACAAAAACAAACTACCCCAAGTCATTCACAGAATTCCAAACACCTGAATAAAGGCCTCTCTCTTACCTCAGAGCCTGGGTGAGCAAAAGGGTTCCTTCAGAGTCCTTTTATTAGTTCCTATGAGTTGACCTGCTTTGGGGTTTAGCTTGCAGCTGCCCTGGACAGAACTGGCTCCCTTACAGACTTTCCAGAGTCAGCCACCCCCAGAACTACTTCTGGCTCTTTATATCAAGAATCAGCTGCTTAAGGCACCTACCACTTCCCTTTGCCAGGTGTCTCTGGCTGGCTCATTTAGGAAGCCTACACCAGGCTTCAAGACAAGGCAAGGCAAGGCAGCTTCCTCACTCCCTCTCATTTGCTTGCTCTCCCACTCAGAAAAAAAAAGCCATGAAAATGGAGTATTCATTGCATTATTATGCATCATAATTGTTACTATAAGCAGAGTATCATAAGATTAAGTTTGTTGAAATATGAAATGATCATGCTCTTTGTATTTATTTTTGGTTTTCATACCACAATTACACCGCCAGGGACTTTCCCTGAACAAGCGGCGTCCCAAGTTTGGGAAACACTGCACTAGAGTTTGGTATAGTGCACGCATTGAATTAGGAGGCTGTATCCACTCCTGATCACTTCTACTTCACACCATGGAAACCCCTTTACAGGGTTCAGGCTCCACCTGAAACGAAAAGAGGAAGATAGAAATAGCAACAGTTGTTCCAGCCCCACCTCTTCTATCTACACCATCATACATTACCCATACCACAGAACTTCTACAAGTAAATTCAAGCTTATCAGCATTGATTTACCTGGGCTCCTTCTCAACGCACTGCTATTCATGGGACAGAAGGAGCTGGTAGGCACCATGCTGACAGAGGATCATAGGCAGGGCTGGGAGACAGTGCAGAAAGACAGAGCCTCTGCATGGATGCTTCTGGCCTGTGCAGAATTCTACTGGTTTGAGGCACTGAACTACCTGAGCCACTACTTCTGGTGGGCTACCTTCACACTGACAGAAAAATGCATTGGAAACTTCAAATCCAACTCATAGGGCTGTCCTGCATTGGGAAAAATTTCTCTTCAATTCAACTGGCTGTAAAGCCAAGCCTGTTCAATTCAGTAGATTTTAAACCGGTTTAGATCTAGGGTACATTGCATTCCAGGCATCACAAACCAATTTTACTGAGTACGTTTCAGAACGACCATCATCAGGTTTTGAAACTCATTCAGGCTGCCTGGAGCCTGGGCTACATGATGACTCTCCCAGTTTTGACATTGGTTTAGCTGAACGAGTTTTAAAACTGGGTAGAATTTGGATCATTAATTTCTCCTGAGTAGCAGAAGCCATAAAGTTTCCTGTCATCTACATTGTTGTATCCAGTATAGAGAATTATATGGCCCAGAGCATTGAGAAAAACTAATGTAGATTCCTCAGCACAAGGATTCATAGAGGTGGCAGCTTTAAAATGTCAACCATATTTTGCAATATATATCAGGAGCTCGACTTGCTAATATCTTGTGCTCATCAATTGCCACGACTGCATTATCACCACACGTTTGGGAATGATGGTAGGCCAGAAATAAGTTCATAAAATATCAAGGCTATAAAATGTTCAGAGTATCTCCCTGCATGCATCAGGAAGAATAGATCAGAGTAGTGCTTTGACTGTTTAGTTGAATGTATTCACATTTGCTTCCAAGCTCTTACTAATTGCAAATGAAGAAAGCTGACAGACTGATCCTAATTTTTCAGTATTCAGATCCCAAAAGGGCATTGTTAAATTAAAAATTGCATTTCTGCCTGAAAATTTTGCACCAACAATAATTAGATGACTATAATTCTAAAAATGTAACTAACAATGTATTTCCCAGCTCCCCGTCTCCCATAGGGTTTGATCCAACTCCCATTAAAGGTAATAGGAATCTTTCCACTGAGTTCAACAGCCATTGGATTGGGCCCTTTGCATATTGTCATTCAAGCCCAGATCCTCAAAGGTATTTAGACTCCTAACACCCATTGAACATCAATGAAAATTAGGAGCCTACATACCTTTGAGGATCTGGGCCCCAGGGCTAGATTTTCAGAGGTATTTCTGTGCCTAAAGATGGAGAAAAAAGCACTAGGTGCCTAACAGCTTAAGCACCAAAGTTCTGTTGAAGTCAGTGGGAGTGAGGTGCCTCCCCTGTTTAGGCACTTCTGAAAAAATCCCATTAGGCACCTATCTGAATGTTTAGGCACCTAAATTTGGCCTTCTTTGGGGTAGTCAGGCCCTCATCCTGCATGATGATCCACGATGAAGGGATCCTGCACAGGCATGTAGCCCCTTTGGCTTCCATGAGCTCCACAATGGGTCAGCCTTGCATGATCACCATGTAGGATTGAGGTCTTAGTTTTTCCATTCCTTATAAACAGACAAGGAAAGAAGGGGAAAAAAGCTATATAAACTTTTTTCAATTACTTCTTTTTATTTACACACAAATTCACTACATGCTATTTAAAGGGTGCTCGATTACAAACTGGATTTCTTATGTAAATATACAACAAAAAAATCAAATTGACAGTGTCCTTTTCAAATTAAAAAGTTTAGAGGCGTGGATGATAGTGTCAGTGTAAAACTATCCTCAATTCCCATTCCCAGACTGTATGCAGATACAAGGAGCTTTGGTCAGGTGACATGGTTTTCTCATGGGACTTTAGGAGCATGCCCTGCAGGTTGATTTAATGGAGAAGTTGTAAAATGCAATGGCAAATTATCTATCAGAGTCTTCCTGTAACTGTTCAATTTAGTAATGCAATTCCCCATTTGCTGGCAAAGTTTATGCTTTTAAAAAAAGATGAGACACTTCACCTTATCACTTAATTGTGTACAGGTATTGCAGTGAAAATGTACATTTTTTAATGCTAAGTATAAAGTATTAAAATGCATTTGACTTACATTATTACATAGGGCAACTCTTCCACCTATCCAATATGCTATATGTACATGTCATGACATTATTCTCTACTGGTCACTGTTAACGATCATTTCATTCAATATATTTTATTACAGTAAGTATATTTTGGGTTTTAATTGATTTTTGTTCAGATTTTCATTAATTTATAATATGTTTCCATTTTTGTTTAATCTAATAACTGTCTGATTCACTGTAGCTGCCTTCAATAATTCAATTACTTTAAAAAAGATTTTGTTCCCTTTTACCTCAAATTAATATCCATCAAAGTTAGTCCTGAATAGTAATAAGTTATAGTAAAACAAATAGTTTTCTGTAGAAAGAACAGGAGGACTTGTGGCACTTTAGAGACTAACAAATTTATTAGAGCATAAGCTTACAGTAGGATTCAGTAGGTTTCCATTCAATAATTGGACACTCCCATTCAAATCAGTAAGGCTAACATGACACTGGTCATAGTTCAGTAGCTACAGTACCTCCCAGTAGTTGGTATTAATATCAATCAACTTTATATTAATGAACGCTTTTGTCCACGGTAAAAGAGCAGTTCAGTGGTGAAGCTAGAAACAGAACCCTCCTCTCCTGACTCGCAGCCCAATGCTCTATTTGTTAGATTATTCAGGGACATATTCTGGCCTCAGTTACATAATTATAACATGAGTTGACATCAAGAGGGCTGATCAGTTGTAAATGAGAAGCAAATTCAGTCCAGTACCATGGCGCGGGGCCTAAATTAACAATGATGTGATTCCACTGATTTTGATTGGTTTGCACCAGAGATGAATTTGGAATTTTATGTTTGTATTGAAAATTACAGGCCAGATTGTGGCTTTAAAACAGAGCCTGCTGGTAGGGAGGAGCATGACAGTGAGTGTTTCAGGGAAGAGAGCTTCAATTCACCCCAGGGCCCATGTAGAGCCTTGCATGTTAAATAAGGGGAGGCAACTTGCATTGTTCCTATACTGGTACTACAGAGGACTAGTTCAGTTTCCAACAAAGGTTTGCCCTGGCCAGTGTCATCTCCTCTTTGCTTGGGACACCCTTTTCTAGTTGGTCAATAGCTGAAACTAGGGCAAAGTTATGCAGCCTTCATCGCTCTCAATAGAAGGCAAAGATTAGTTCAAGTGGGTCTGGGCATCAGCCTTCCTTTCATTCTGCTTCCCTAAATTATTCGTATTATTGTAACATCAAAGAGACTCCTCTGACTGATTCAGCTGGAACCACTGTCTACTGGAGCTAGCTTCCTTGCAAGTCTCCAGACAAGAAAGTGTGTGTGTGTAACACACACACACACACGCCCCTTGTTAATGACTATCCAGGTACAAATGCTATCACTGTAAATAGCCCTTATGGGACCCTTATGATAGCTTTTTTGTTTAACCCTTTCTATGGCGAGTTTACAATCAAGTATTTGCATATCAATAATTCATATCATGCATTTTCCATAACCAACACGACCCTGCAAATCATGGTGCACAGAACTCGGCATTGCTGTCCACAAAAATATTCACAAATTAGTTGTTCTTCCTATGTGATCAGCTGTCCTGAAAATACATTCAGTGTTCCAAACAACTCGATGTTTGTTTTAAATGAACTTATGCATATTCAGAATCTGTCTTGAATTCCAACTTGCCACTGTAAAACAAGAGGAATGTTCAGCTATAAACCCTAAGGCAATATATGATTAATCATACTGCAGTCTTATTGGGCACTGAATGTCACCATGGCTTTACACAAATATTGTGCCACTGAGAGTGCAATTATCAGGCTGCAGATAAAGCAAGACATAAAAAGAGAAATCTCACATTTGGCAGCACGTTGTCAAACATGCCCTATTAGGGGAAGGAAATAAAATGTTTATGAACTAATTTATTCAGAACCTGTTTGCAAGTTTCTATCGTTAGCATTGTTCGATCCCAGTAAAGGTTAGATTGATTTGAATAAGAAAGACACAAAGCCTCAAAGACTACATCAAAAATATTACCTGCAGTCAAATCAAATAAATTCATTGTTTTCTAGTGGCCATAAGAAACTCACTGTTTCTCTGCTGATATCATTCAAATAACTGTTGTGTATACTACCTCCCTGTCTTTCTTGGTGTCAAATAATAGTACTGCCAGATAATCCATTGGGTTTGGTTTGTTTATTTAAATCAGTGTTTATGCTTATGATCACGTCATCAACCTAAACCTAAAGACCTTGCAAAGCTGCACAACATAGGAATGAAAAACTAGGATGACTATAAATAATATACCATCTGAATGGTATTACTGCCCATATTTGACAGAAGCTGTTGGAAGACATCAGACTTAGTAACATCAAGTAATAAAAAAAAAAAGTGCCTAAAACAGCTGCTGAAGTTTAAAGTCATAATGTCGACAGCCACAGAGATGCAAGTCTGGATAATAATAGGGGTAATATACATCTGAACATCCTCTATAAACTGCATCTGACCTCTTTATGAAAAATAAAATGGAGAAGCTAATACTCCCAGTTTAAGTGACAGTCCATTACTTTTGAAAAAGCAATCATGCCTCCCCCACAGTAATTAAAGTTTCTTTCCTCTCCCCGAGTCTGCACAGCTGCCACTGTGTACATCTGATGCTAAGGAGACAGAGCAGGTTTTAAACCATAAGGGCTGCAGGACTAGAGCTACCCAGCAGCTCCAGAAAATATCTTCATTTTACAGGTTATTAAATTAATTATATTCCAGGAAGGATAAGGACACTTTGAGGCTGATCCTGCTCTCACTTGTGCTGGTTTTACACAAGCATAACTCCACTGGAGTCAATGGAGATTAACAAGTGTAAAACCAGTGCAAGTGAGATCTGAAAGAAGTGCACCTCTGATCACAGAGGTGCAGGAACACGTGGCAATAGAATGGGGTATGGTGTCTGGGATGGGCATTTAAAACAATAGACGTTTAGGGCTAAAGTCTGCTCTCAGTTACTGCAATGTAAGTTGGCTTCCATGGCATTACTCAGCATTTACACTGATGTAAACCAGAACAGAATTACACTAGCATATGAAGGAGCAATAAAACATTTTACCAGTATTCTGAGTGAGAAGCAAGCCAAATTAGTAGGGAAGATATCCCTACTAAACCAAAAGCCTTCAATACATTTGAGTAGGGATGTATCTCCCAATTTCTCTTTGCAAGTATTTGCATAAGAAAATAGTTTACACAAGAATTTCTGAACTTTATGCGAGGTTAAAATTTCACCATTTCTACCAATGAACAGCCATTTGGGGCAAAACTGGAGCATTTCCATTCTGGGAAAACTCCATAATTTGATCTAGAGAGATTTGCCACCATTTTCTGCCTTTCTTCAGAAAAATAGCTGCTCTGTTGGCAAAAACTACCTTTTATTGTTCTGCCAATTTGCAAAATATTTGAATTGAGACCAGAACACAGATTCTTACCATGAAATAATTGTTTTTCTTGTATGCAATGAAGCTGTGGCATGTTGGTTCCAGAATATTAGAAAGACAAGGTGTGTGAGGTAATATCTTTTATTGGACCAACTTCTGTTGATGAGAGAAACAACGGGAGTTGGTCCAATAAAAGATATTACCTCACTATCTTGTCTCTCTATTTCTTTTCTTGGTGATTAACTTTTTCCTCTGAAGGGGCAGCTCATTATATTTTTGAGGTCTCCCATTCTTCACTTTCAAAATATTGATATCGCATATGAAAAAATATTAACAGTTTAATTTAGCCCAAATGGAACCACCAGACACATCCAATTTTATTTCCAGAGGGTTCAGGCTCACTTGTACAGGCCATTGTAGCATTCAAGTTTCTTTTATAGGAACTTGCTCATTGTTTCACAGCAGATTAAACACAGAACATCATGGTGGCACAGTAATCACTGCTAGATCATTTAAAAGTATATTTCAAATACTGAAAAATACTATCTTTTTAGATACCCTGTTCTAATTGCAACAGGCTGCTTTTATTCCAGGCTCCAGCACCCATAGCTATTGAGTTATAAGCCAGATATGTGAGATTACATTCCACTCAGATCACACAACTCCCATTGCAGTGAGTTATCAGGTGGAAAAGAGCCCTCAGCGGTGGGGAATATTGCTTAAACAGGACATACATTATCTCCAAAGCAGAAATGATTTCCCAGGATACCTAGTGAAAATTGACGAACTGCATTATCTTCTAGCTCAGTGACATGCTCCTCCACTCAAAAGAGTAGTAAATGGATATGGTCAGGAAGTTTGGCATTGGAAATGAAGTTCCAAAAGCAATTGAGACTAAAGAGAAAAATCAGGAGCCTGAGGAAGAGAGAATTATATAGGAGGAGAGAGACTGTGTGATTAGGGAAAGATATTGGGATCTGCAGATAAGAAATTAGAACTAAATAAAGATATGAGAAAGCATACTGCTTCTAACAGAAGGATATTTTTTAAAGAAAGTAGGCTTGAGGGGGGAAGAGGAGAAAAATCTTAAGTATTTTCTGCTGTAATAACTCCCATTTGAGACCAAAACAGCAACATTTTTATTGGCATGCTACTATAGAATCTCTCACTGGACATTTTATGTGGCCTTTGATTATTTGACAGCTTGCGTTTTCAGCAAATGTGATGGCTTTCCCTTATTTCCTGAGTGATTGGCATACTAAGCCTTCCTTTGCAGAATACCCATCCCTATATTACCTGTTCTTCATATACAAAGGGGTTCGAGCTCACCTAACATTCTACACAGAGTTTGGCTATTTATTCTGGGCCTGCGCCTGCAAGAACTCTATTCCTGAAATTCCCACCATCTTGAAATGTGAGCAAGCCATTTGTTGAAGAATTGGGACTTTCGTTGGAAGATCTTCCATCCTTTTTTAAACAATTTTTACAACACTGGCCTCTTCCAAACAGCAAGGCAAAATGATGCTTAGAAAGATGTTCACAGTCAATTATTTATACACTATGATTAATGAAAGTACATGGGTAAAACTTTAAGCAGGTGAGTAATCCTGTTGACTTCAATGAACTACTCAAGCACTTAAAATTACATAAAAGTTTAGGTACCTGCTGAATCAAGACCTTTACAACTAGTGCTTATCTGCACTTAAACATACGTGCTGGACAAAGTCAGGTTCAACTACTGCAAAATGTAAACAGAGGAAAGTGAAAGTGTGTGTGTGTGTAGGAACACAGGCCCCATCCTGAAAGCTCTCCACTTGTGGAACTTCAGCTGTACTCAGTGCAAGTTCTTCACACAGACAGCTTGCAAGATTAGTATAAATAATGGCAGCAAGCTATAAGCCACATCAATAAAACTCACTGTGGAATGTTAGAAGAGATGGAATTCTATTATTAATCAGGATAAGCCAAATGGGTTAAAGCTCATTTATGCCATTTCCATATTCTCTGTTAAAATGCTGTTTTACAAAAAAAAGTGAAAGAAAATCTTTCACACTGTATACCCTTTTCTTTTCTGCAGGTACAAAGATTGCAAGAGAGAATTAGGTCACAAATTAAATGTCATTTTTAAAAAAACTGTGCCTAAAATTAATGGTTCGAAACAATCTACCCAGTTTCATTGAAATTAAGTTCTTTTTGGATGGTGTGTGAATTACTAATGTATAATACAGAATTCACCTCATAATGCTTAACATCAGAATCACCCCTCTTTCTTTTAAGCTCT